>NC_090741.1:89190889-89203389 GCF_036898095.1 Palaemon carinicauda | reverse complement strand
TCTTTTTCAGTTTAAATATGAAAGATCTATTTCAATGTTGTTACTGTTCTTAAAATATTCAATTTTAACTGTTCATTACTTCTCAGAGTTTATTTGTTTCCTTATTTTTCTCCTCACTGGACTATTTTTGCCTGTTTGAACCCTTGGTCTTATAGCATCCGGCTTTCCAACTAGGGTCATAGCTTAGCTAGCAATAATAATAATAATAATAATAATAATAATAATAATAATAATAATAATAATAATAATAATAATGATAATAATAATAATAATAATAATAATAATAATAATAATAATAATAATAATAAAGGATATTTATTCAACTACAGTAGTACCTCGGTTTACGAGCTTAATTAGTTATGGGAGCGCTTTCGCAACCTAAAATTCAATTCACATTCCAAAAAAATATTTTTTTCCCACAAAAAATGTGGGAACTTCACACGATATATAAGCATATGTTCATAAATACATTTATAAACTCATTTATAAAAGTTTGTAATGGTAATTAACGAAAAGAGTACAATCCCTAACATCAGAAATGAATACTAATTGAAAAGTAACAATAGAAATATTGACCAATTAAATCGTATTTCGCCTTTGGGGAGAGTTTTTCCTGGTGTGAGAGAGACGAGAGTGGAGGCGGAGTAGGAGGAGGAGGAGGATGACGACGAAGAGGAGGAAGAGGAGGAGGATGTTGCTGTTTGTAGGAAGAATCTCCCTCCATGAAAACCTTTGGTAAAATATCGGGGTTTTCTCTCCTGAATGTCTTGCGCTACCACTAAGTGAATAACCTAATTTACACTTTCAGGAAACTCTGTCGAATTTTGTTTCATAAACTCTTTACTTTTAACTTTCACAAGGGACCTATCTAGAGATATCTGTTCTACCCTTTCTTTAAGATGGCATGTGAATGACCCATCTAATTGCCGTTTCATATATTCGCTGCTTGTCCTTGCAAAGGATTCCCTGGTTAATGTGTTTTTACAGAATTCACCGGTTTTCCCATATTTTTAACATCTTCCTAATTAAACTTGAAGTGAAAGGTTTGTCAGCTTATCCCTCCTCTTCAAGTGAAATATCTTCCACAACCTCTTGTTGCTGCTCCAATTCCATTATCTTTTCCAAGGATATGATTCCATCATCATCTGCCTCCTGTGTGGTTACGAATTCCTGAAAATCACGTTCAGGAACACAAGCGTGCCACAGTGTCCTACAAGTAGTATTGAGGGTTCTCTTGGTGATTTACTCCAAGGCTTTGTCAATGTTTTGGAGGCAATAGACATTATGGAAATATTCTTCCTAAAAGGCTGAAATATTGTGCTTGATTCATTCGGTGAAATCAAAGCGTTATTGGAAAATTGCTTTTGTATAAAGCTTATTAAAATTTTAGATCACAGTGTCATTTATATTTTTTAGTATGGGAAAAGTGTTTGGAGGCAGGATATTCATTTTGATAAATTTGAGCTCATTCATCAGGGCATCTTCAAGGCCTGGAGGATGAAGAAGAACATTGTTCTTAAGTAGGAAGGCTCAGAATGGAAATTTCTCCCTTAGATATGTACGGCAATAAACCTCACTGATCCATTCCACAAAGAAAAAAAAAGTCGGTCACCAATGCATTTATGGTTGTCCTCCACATGACATTTAGTTGTTTCTTGTACATCTTGCATTTCTTGAAAACTTGTGGATTCTCTGAGCGATACACTATGAGTGGATTAATTTTAAAATTTCCTCCTTTTAAATTCTAAAAACAAATGTCTTTGTTGAATTGACATCGGAGCTCACAGCCTCATTATGTCCCACAGAAGCCACTTCCTGGACACTTTAGGCCTATCATGGGTAGAGACTGCGATCGGGTGCTACGTCTTTTCCATGTCCTTTCAACTTAAGAGTCAACTTTAAACCTTCATACCAGATTTGAGGTCCTGAGTCCATTTTGCTCATAAAGGGAGCATAATGTAGAAGGAAGGCAGAGGGTAAACAAACCGCTCACCCACTCTTCCATGATTAAATAATGGCACCTTGAATAACATGAGATGGAAAGCCTGGAACAGCTGACGCGACCCATGATAAATGGATGGTCTGCTCGCTGAGGTCGATGCGACCAGGGACACAAAAGAACTAATTAGAAATTTTGCTCTCGATCCCTCGCCTTTCCTAGCATGTTTTGATATTTTCTTCCTGAATACACCTTTTCACCACAAACTTTGTTTGAGTGAAATTTTATCAGGATATAGCAAAAGGATTTATCACTTGGAAAAGTAGATGATAAAAAAAATAATGGTTAACGAAATAATAACAACAATATGATAGAAAAAGGGTTAATAAGCAAGTTTGCTTTTATCCTTTCTTAAATTTTCTATATGGCTTTGACCTAGCTGATGAATGATGATCCCAAACAAACGATAAGTACAATCAACGAGTTTTGAAAAGAAACTCATTTACAAACAGCAAAGTATCGTACATATAATTCGTGGACTCACCAGAAATATGTCAAAAGAGATCAGAAAAGATAAGAATCATAGTGAATTAAGGAGTAACCCTACACGGAGGTTATTAGGTTGCAGTCCTAGAAAGGGAAAAGGTATGGAATGATGCTGGAAAACCTGGAAGGGATGGAGAGAGAGGAGGAAGGGGGAGGGGGCAGTGGCAGCATGGAAAGTCGGTATGGGGAGATGAAACAAGATATTCTCTCTCTCTCTCTCTCTCTCTCCTCTCCTCTCCTCTCTCTCTCTCTCTCTCCTCTCTCTCTCCTCTCCTCTCTCTCTCTCTCTCTCTCTCTCTCTAAGAATTGAAGGACGGCTAAAAAATGAAAAAAGGAAAAATGCAACATATTAGCAGAAAAATATAAGTGTGAGTTCACGCCAAGAATTGCGAATGAGAATAATGAAACAGAAATGGGAGAAGAAAATGTTGAATTCCTAACGGATATAGATATTAATGAACCAGATATTATCAAGGCTATAAACTAAAATAAAAATGGAGCGGCAGCCGGACCAGATGGAGTTTCAGCGATTTTGTAAAAAAAAAAAAAAATGCAAACACTATCGCGAAGCCACTTTGCAATACTGCTAAGTCAAAGTATAGATATGAGGGAGATATATGTTAAACATAAATTAGCTTATATAACCCCTATCTTCAAAAGTGGATCAAGACTAGAGGCAAGCAATTATAGACCAGTTAGTCTAACATCACATATTATGAAAGTGTATGACAGGGGTAATAAAAAAGAAAATAATTAATCATTTGGTTGAAAATAATTTGTTTAATATAGGTCAACACGGTTTTGTGCCTGGAAAAAGTACACAGACCCAACTGATAGCACACTATGAAAACATACAAAAATATGGTGAATGAAAAAGACGAAGATGTGATCTATCTAGATTTTGCAAAAGCCTTTGACAAAGTAGACCATAATATATTAGAGAAAACAATGGGAAAGCATAACATTGTGGGAAAAATAGGAAAATGGGTAAAAGAATTCCTGCACAACAGAAAACAGATAGTGGTAGCAAATGACGAGAAATCGGATGAAACTAAGGTAATATCTGGCGAGCCACAAGGTACGGTATTAGCTGCACTGCTGTTTGTTATGATCTTAGACATTGACAATGATATTGAAAATTCTGTAGTGCGAAGTTTCGCCGATGACACGAGAATAAGTAGAGAAATTACTTGTGATGAAGATAGGAACTCACTACAAAGAGATCTAACGAAATATATGAATGGACGGAGATAAATAGGATGGTATTTAACTCCGATAAATTCGAATCAATAAATTATGGGAACAGAGAAGGAATGGTATATGCATACAAGGGACCTAATAACGAGACAATCACAAACAAGGAAGCAATTAAAGACCTAGGTGTAATGTTAATAGGAATATGTTATGAAACGACCAATTAGCAACACTGTTGGCTAATTGTAAAGCAAAATTGTGAATGTTATTCAGACACTTTAAAACAAGAAAAGCTGAGCACATGATTATGCTTTAAAAAACTTATGTACGTAGTACATTCGAGTACTGCAATGTGATATGGTACCCACACTACCAAAAGGATATTGCGCACATAGAGAGTGTACAAAGGTCCTATACTGCTAGAATAGAAGAAGTTAAGGACCTTGACTACAGGGAAAGACTTGAAATTTTAAAACTATACAGTCTAGAAAGGAGAAGAGAACGCTACATGTTAATACAAGCATGGAAGCAAATAGAAGCAATTACTGAAAACATTATGGAGCTAAAAATATCAGAAAGAGCAAGCCGAGGTAGATTAATAGTGCCAAAAAATATACCAGGTAAACTAAGGAATGTGCACAGGACATTAAATAACCACGCACCATCATCGATAATGCAGCGACTATTTAATGTGCTACCATCTTATCTAAGAAACATAACACGAGTGAGGGTAGATATGTTTAAAAAGAAGTTCGATAAATACCTAAGATGCATCCCAGACCATCCAAGACTGGAAGATGCAAAATAAACCGGAAGATGCATTAGCAACTCTCTGGTGGATATAAGAGGTGCCTCACACTGAGGGACCTGGGGGAACCCAAACATAAAATAAGGAAATAAGGTAAGGCTCTAATGCATACACAGGGCACTGGAGCCGTCATATTTCGTTTTCTTTGTTAATGATGACCATCAGCATTTAAATCTGTCTATTCATGTGTCATACGTAAAGATCATTAGATTTATATAAAATATCTCTCATAAATAATGGTGATTCTCTCTCTCTCTCTCTCTCTCTCTCTCTCTCTCTCTCTCATCTCTCTCTCTCTCTCTTTCTCTCTCTCTCTCTCTCTCTCTCTCTCTCTCTCTCTCTCTCTCTCTCTCTCTCTCTCTCTCCTCTCTCTCTCTCTCTCTCTCTCTCTCAAAAATACCATTTTACCATGAATACCTTCACATTTGTGTATCGAAGGCAAACTAGAACTTATTATAAGTTTATAAAACCTCGAGTCTACATTAAGGACGAAAGGTCGTACGGAACGAAAAATTAAGATGTTTCGTAAAGCGATGCTCTAAATACAGTATTCCTAAAAGGAGATTTGACAGACATCACGAAACTAAACGAAACTGCATCAAACTACTGTATAAACAAGAGCCAATAGATCTTCCATATATTCAGGAACACGTTGATTCTGTTTCATTAAAAAAATGTCGAGAACTGTTGTAGACCTACGTACTTGATCACGTTGCCCCATTACTTGAAGGGAAGTTGATTAATATTTGACGCTGAGTGAACTTAGTTAAGGGATGGTGTCAGCGGGAAAATGTAGAAATTTATATATATATATATATATATATATATATATATATATATATATATATATATATATATATATATATATAATATATATATATATATATATATATATATATATATATATATATATATATATACACCAAAGGCACTTCCCCCCAATTTTTGGGGGTAGCTGACATCAACAAGAAACAAAACAAAAAGGGGACCTTTACTCTCTACGTTCCTTCAGCCTAACCAGGGACTCACTAGTTCAGCTGGCACTGCTAGGGTGCCATAGCTCAACTTCCCACATTATCCACCACAGATGAAGCTTCATAATGCTGATTCCCCTACTCGCTGCTACCTCTCCGCTGTCATCTAGGGGCACCGTAGGAAGCAGAAGGGCCTACCAGATCTGCGTCACAATCGCTCGCCATTCATTCCTATTTCTAGCATGCTCTCTTGCCTGTCTCACATCTATCCTCCTATCACCCAGAGCTTTCTTCAACACCATCCATCCTCCCAAACCTTGGCCTTCCTCTTGTACTTCTCCCATCAACTCTTGCATTCATCACCTTCTTTAGCAGACAACCATTTCCCATTCTCTCAACATGGCCAAACCACCTCAACACATTCATATCCCCGCTAGCCGCTAACTCATTTCTTACACCCGTTCTCTCCCTCACCACTTCGTTCCTAACCCTATCTACTCGAGATACACCAGCTATACTCCTTAGACACTTCTTCTCAAACACATTCTATTTCTGTCTCTCCATCACTTTCATTCCCCATAACTCCGATCCATATATCACAGTTGGTACAATCACTTTCTCATGTAGAACTCTCTTTACATTCATGACCAACACTCTATTTTTTTACTACTCCCTTAACTGCCCCCAACACTTTGCAACCTACATTCACTCTCTGACGTACATCTGCTTCCACTCCACCATTTGCTGCAACAACAGACCCCAAGTACGTAAACTGATCCACCTCCTCAAGTAACTCTTCATTCAACATAACATTCAGCCTTGCACCACCTTCCCTTCTCGTACATCTCATAACCTTACTCTTACCCACATTAATTCTCAACTTCCTTCTCTCACACACCCTCCCAAATTCTGTAAATAGTCGGTCAAGCTTCTCTTCTGTGTCTGCTACCAGTACAGTATCATCCGTAAAAAACAACTGATTTACCTCCCATTCATGGTCATTCTTGCCTACCAGTTTTAATCCTCGTCCAAGCATTCGAGCCTTCACCTCTCTCACCACTCCATCAACATACAAGCTAAACAATCAAGGCGATATCACACATCCTTGTCTCAGCCCCACTCTCACCGGAAACCAATCAATCACTTCATTTCCTATTCTAACACCTGCTTTACTACCTTTGTAGAAACTTTTCACTGCTTGCAACAACCTTCCACCAACTTCATAAAACCTCATCACATTCCACATTGCTTCCCCATCAACTCTATCATATGATTTCTCCAGATCCATAAACGCAACATACACCTCCTTACCTATTGCTAAATATTTCTCGCATATCTGCCTAACTGTAAAAATCTGATTCATACAACCCCTACCTCTTCTAAATCCACCCTGTACTTCCAAGATTGCATTCTCTGTTTTATCCTTAATCCTATTAATCATTACTCTACCATACCCTTTTTCAACTACACTCAACAAACTAATACCTCTTGAATTACAACACTCATGCACATCTCCCTTACCCTTATATAGTGGTACAATACATGCACAAACCCAATCTACTGGTACCATTGACAACACAAAACACATATTAAACAATCTCACCAACCATTCAAGTACAGTCACACCCCCTTCCTTCATTATCTTAGCTTTCACACCATCCATATCAGATGCTTTTCCTACTCTCGTTTCATCTAGTGCTCTCCTCACTTCCTCTATTGTAATCTTTCTCTTATTCTCATCTCCCATCACTGGCACCTCAACACCTGGAACAGCAATTATATCCGCCTCCCTATTATCCTCAACATTCAGCAAACTTTCAAAATATTCCGCCCACCTTTTCCTTGCCTCCTCTCCTTTTAACAACCTTCCATTTCCATCTTTCACTGTCTCTTCAATTCTTGCACCAGCCTTCCTTACTCTCTTCACTTCTTTCCAAAACTTTTTCTTATTCTCTTCATATGACTGACCCAATCCCTGACCCCACCTCAGGTCAGCTGCCCTCTTGGCCTCACATACCTTGCGCTTTACTTACACATTTTTCTCTCTATATTTTTCATACTTCTATATATTATTACTCTGCAGCCATTCTTCAAAAGCCCTCTTTTTCTCTTCCACTTTTACCTTCACTCCTCCATTCCACCATTCACTGCCCTTCCTCATGCTACCTCCAACAACCTTCTTGCCACATACATCACTTGCAATCCCAACAAAATTTTCTTTTGCTAACTTCCACTCCTCCTCTAAATAACCAGTTTCTCTTACTCTCACCTCGTCATATGCCATTTTCAACCTTTCCTTATATTTACTTTTTACCCCCGGTTTTATTAGCTCTTGAACCCTCACTAGCTCCCTTTTACATCCACCTACTCTATTCTCCCACTCTTTTGCTACGACTAATTTTCCTTCCACCAAAAAATGATCAGACATACTGTTAGCCATACCCCTAAACACGTGCCTGTCTTTCAATCTTCCAAACATTCTTTTAGTTATCAACACATAATCCATTAATGCCCTTTCTACTACTCTTCCATTTGGCACTCTTACCCATGTATACTTATTTGTATCTTTCTTTTAAAAAAAACTAGCATTTATTACCATCTCTTGTTCAACAAACAATTTATTTACCAGTCTCTCACCACTCTCATTTTCACCTGGTACGCTATACTTCCCAATGACACCTTCTACCTCTCCAGCGCCCACTCAGACCTAGCATTCCTTTTTGCAGGGTCAGTGGGGTCTTGATTCTTTTCCTTGAAATTTATCAAAATGTGAACGGAGTTCAAACTCTACTCCCAAATATTATAGGTTGCTGACTAGTTCACCTACCCAACACGTCAGAAGGTTACATTGTTTTCTAACTTTTCTTGCTTTATAGCCGGGGGAATACTTTAATTGCAAATTATCCACTATATTACTTAGAATGATTTTCCCCAAATATTGCAAAATTGACACAAATAATTGAGTCATTGAGGTGATATAGTTCCTTGATTTGTTCAAATGGCATACCATTTTACTTGAGAATTTGATTGCCATTAGAGATTGATAAATTATGTAGATGTTTGGTGCCAGATGAAAATATGACCTTCGGCTACTGTAGAACTAAAGTCCTTTTCACTTTCTCATTGACAAAGACCATTTTGTGTTTTTCCGCTTCCACGTTTAAATAATTTTCTAGGCAATGGAAACTTGGTTTTTAATCTTCCGATTACCCCTCCCCCGTTATATGATGTAAGATATATGCTGATACTGCTATAAAAATAATTAGTTCAGTCATGTTTTAAGTTTCTTGAAGAGGTAATTATTTCTACTTTATGAACAATAAGCCATTCATTACTAAAGATATCAAAAATATACATATATAACTACAGAAGTTTACTTATACCTCCGCCAACGAAGTTGGAAAGAGGTTATGTTTTAGCCCCTGTTTGTGTGTGTGTTTGTTTGTGAACAGCTTCCTGACCATAATTTTAACTGTAGAGTAATGAAACTTGCATGGATTAACTGTTATGTAAAAACCTGGAAATTATTCAATTATGGAAGTTCAGGGTCAAAAGTCAAATGTCAAGGTCACTATTAAGCAAAATGTCCAATTCACATATTCAGTGATAAGTTTGGACATCGTTGTCTTGAAGACTTCAAACTTGGCTCATATTTCAGTGGATGAAAATTCATGCCAAAGGTCAAAGTCAAGCAAAAGGTCGGGAAATAAGCTGCCTCAGCGGAGGTCTGCATTCTACTGAGTACACTTCTAATTTTGTGTCTTGAATCCTACACATCTCACTTTCACTCATCATTGTACCCGAGATATTTGCGCCATTGATATTTGACGATAGCCGAGACTTCATTTTCCGGGTTATTTGAAACCTAGAATAAGCATACTTCTTCTTCTTCTTTGTCTGCATCTTTTCCCACTTTTATGTGGGGTCGATGTTTCTGACCAGCTTTCTCCATCTACCTCTGTCCTACACTTCATCACCGGATAATCCTTTTGATCGAAGGTCATCCTTAATACAGTTCATCCACCTTCGCTTTGGTCTCCCTCTCCTCTTCCTTCCCTGTACCTCCATTTCCATCACTCTCCTCCCAATATACTGTTCATCTCTTCTAATGGTATGACCACACCACCTCAGTCTACTTTCTTGGATATTTTCTGATAGTTTTCTAACTCCTGTGGTACTCCTAATTACTTTATTCCGTATCTTATCTCTTCTTGTCACCCCACATATCCATCTCAACTTTTTCATCTCTGCCACATCCAGTTTCTTCTCTTCTGCCTTCTTTATTGCCCAAGTCTCCGCTCCATACACCATTGCCGGTTTCACAATGGTCCTGTGTACTTTACCTTTCAATTTAACCCCTATTTTCCTGTCACATAGTACCCCACGTACTTTTTTCCAATTCTTCCGTCCTGCTTGTATTCTGTGGTTTATTTCTGCCCCCAGATCACCAACCTCTTCAACTGCTGATCCTAAATACCTGGAATTTTCAACTCGTTTCAATCTCTCTCCTTGTAAACTAACTTCCCATTTTTTTTTCCTGCTGATCTTCAATCTTCTATTCTCCATTTCTATTCCCCACTCCTCCAGTTTCTCTTCTACCTATCGCCTAGTGCTACACAGTATAGCATCATCAGCAAAAAGCATACACCAAGCAGACTAATCTCTAATACCTTGTGTTACTACATCCATGACCAGATCAAATAGATAGGGGCTTAATGCAGACCCCTGATGTAACCCTACAGTTACTGAGAAACTTGTTGTTAAGTCTATACTTCTCTTACCATTTGCTTCTGCCCTCTCATACATATCTTGGGTGATTCTTACGTATTTCTCAGGGACTCCTTTTTCTTTCATATATCTCCACAGCTCCTGTCGTGGTACTCGATTGTATGCCTTCTCCATTTCAATGAAGACCATATGCAGTTAGACAAACACCTACTCATCATTGTACCTGAGATATTTGCCCCATTGGTATTTGACGATAGCAGAGCCTTTACTTTCCGGGTTATTTGAAACCTAGAATAAGCATACATATCACTAAAAATTCTGTAAAGTTTCTAAAGGTGTTTGTCTAACTACAATTGTGTTTTGGCGGCAAACTTTATGCGTAATGATGCTTTCAACTAGAGGAGAATCTAGTATACAACTTAGATTTCCTATTTTTTTCTATGTTAAAGATTAGATTTACTTGATACTTTTTCTTCCATATTTCCTAAATCTCTCTTAACTTACGTCAATTCATATGACTGTATGATTGATATCCACACCGGCATTTTGTTGACGTCTATACGTCTTGTCAATGGTATTGCTAATCACGGTCGATGAGAATATAAAATCATTCGAAACAAAACCATTCAGAGACTCCGTAAAAAAAAGCTCCTTTATCCAGTTCCAAAGGTATCCCAAAATATCATCACTTATTGTCAGTTATTTGTCCTACTTTTGTTGAAATTATCATAAAATTCTGCTCATATGATTATGTGTACTCCTGTTTATAAGAAAAGAGAAACAAAACCTTGTCAAATGTGATGATAAGTGATCCTTTTCTCCCGTAAATAATTTTCCGGTTTTTCTAAAAGTGCCTGATATGGTTGTTGAGATAAATATAAAAGGGAATTACCAAAAACTATATGAACATAGTTTTCAATATAATCAACGAAGTAGTAAATACCCGTGATGAAAAACACAATAGATACTGTACCAGAAATCCTGAAAAATGTAAGAAATTTTACAAGCAAGCACCAGAGCATTAAATCTTTCCCCGGGAAAGTGGGTAGAACTCGCCTCTAGTAACCTATTCTATTTTCCTGCTCTGGAACTGAAAGCCCCTCTTGTCTTTTTTCCCACCTCTCTCTCTCCCCTTCACCTCCAAGTTAACCTGAAAGAGATATTGAGCAATTTAAAAGAATATCTTATTACTAGCGAAATCGAGCTGAAGGAATTGGGTCGTTTCTCAAAATAAACGTTTTTTGCTGGGGAGAGAGAGAGAGAGAAGGGAGAGGAAATTATTTTTTAAGGAAAAATTACATAAAGTTATAATGAGAGAGAGAGAGAGAGAGAGAGAGAGAGAGAGAGAGAGAGAGAGAGAGAGAGAGAGAGAGAGAGAGACCTTTTTATGAATAAACAACTATTAAATCAAACAAATGTTTTTCTTCCTAGGAAAATATTGATTTTTGCTATGTTTTACCATATAAAAGAGAGAGGAAAATCAAAGTCCTATGAAATGACAGATAATGAGTACTATAATTCTCCTTAGAAATGGAGAGAGAGAGAGAGAGAGAGAGAGAGAGAGAGAGAGAGAGAGAGAGAGAGAGAGATGAACTATTTATAGTAATAGTTATACAATCCCAAATACTATGGCTTAAAAGAAAAAGAAACATTATTCCCGTTAGAAAAGTGACATAAAATTCAGGAAATAGATTGCACATGAATTTCTCTCATTTCACCATCTTTGAGTGGTGGTGCTGGTGACTGAGAACAGCAATTTCACGGAGATGAGCCACTTCAAGACCTCAAAAATTTTAGTCACTTCCACAAGCCTTGATTCTTTTTTTTTTTCTTCTTCTAAAAGCGACTCTTATACGACCATGATGTACCTCATTCTGGATTTTATTTTTATGTTACCCTTGTCCCTTTATTCTTCTCTTCGTTAGATCGTATTTTGTCATGGTTCTGGTTTTTCTAATTTTTTATATAATTTTTGTAAAAGATTTTTCTTCAACTGCTTCATCAAAGATGGTTTCGCTTTTATATTCGATTCATGGTTTTTCCTTCATTCTACTTGTTTTTCATTGCCTTACTATTACTTGTTTTGAGTTGGTTCCTGACGTACACACACACAGACACATAAACACCCACACAGACACACACACACACACACACACACACATATATATATATATATATATATATATATATATATATATATATATATATATATATATATATATATATATATATATATGTATGTATATATATACATACGTATATATATATATATATATATATATATATATATATATATATATATATATATATA
>NC_090741.1:89173389-89180889 GCF_036898095.1 Palaemon carinicauda | reverse complement strand
ATATATATATATATATATATATATATATATATATATATATATATATATATATATATGTATATATATATATATATATATATATATATATATATATATATATATATATATATATATATATATAAATATATTTTATATATATATATATATATATATATATATATATATATATATATATATATATATATATATATATATATATATATATATATACATATATATATATATATATATATATATATATATATATATATATATAAATATATTTATATATATATATATATATATATATATATATATATATATATATCTATATATATATATATATATATATATGTGTGTGTGTGTGTGTGTGTGTGTGTGTGTATGTATGTATTTTCCGGTCCTGCGATCATTCCCCGTCCCTTGATTATTTTGAAGAGGAAGTAATCATACCCTGTTGAGAAAGGTGTGCGTTTGTTTGCATGTCTATCTAAATATTTTGCCATCATTTTCTACCGTTCCCGTAAACTAGTAATAATAATAATAATAATAATAATAATAATAATAATAATAATAATAATAATAATAATAATAATAATAATAATAATAATAATTCCTACTGTTTCTTACTTCTTCCAACATTAGATATGCTTCCAGTTTCCTCATTCTCGAGTGAGATGTACCATGAGTGGCGATAAGAGTCTAGAAATTACCTGGAAATTGCCTACTTCAGACAAGCTAGTTTGGCTCACTTCAAAATATTTTCTTATTTTATTTTCCCAACACTTGGAAGAGATTTGCAATTGTAAAAAATATATATCAATCTTTTAACCTTTGCGCAAAGATTTTTTTGTTATTATTGTTGCTTAACGATGTCATGCAGTGTTATAGAGAATATCAGGAACAGATATGAACATAATGTTTTAATTGTCTTATATACAATTAATATTGTCAAAACATTTATTTTTTAGCAAAAACAAATGTCGTTGAAAATATAAGTAAGCATATATATATATATATATATATATATATATATATATATATATATATATATATATATATATATATATATATATATATATATATATATATATATATATATGTGTGTGTGTGTGTGTGTGTGTGTGTGTGTGTGTGTGTGTTTGTAAATGTATTTGTATGTATATATAATATACATACTGCTTATATATACAGTTAGAATTAACTGCATAACTACCGTTATGTAAACCGTACATAGTGTTATATACAGTTAATTCTAATAGTTTTACTTTCTCCATGTGCAGGGGGGCACGATCTGGCAATATCTGAAGGTGAAGGATGGTGTGAATTATTCCAAGTCTTATTCAACATGCATAAAGAACTCGCTGAACGCTGGTGCCAGATAATAATATCTAGATCAAGTATAAGAACTTTTATACGGAGAAAACTTTTGTTTAATAAATTAGGATTAGATTCAGCAGTAGAAGACCAGACAGGAAGTAATACTCGAATAAGGTGGAACTGAAACGTTTTTGAAGGATGAATTGATAACCAAAATTAGTTAATATTTTGTGCAAATCATGAAGAAATAAATAAAACGTGTTTCTCAAAAAGTAAGTTTCCAATACAAAAGGGACTTGTATATAGTTAGAGAAACTTAGTTAATATATTAATGTCGGTGTTGAGGAGCCACTGACCTTGATGTACTTGCAATCATACTTTTAGTTTTGTTAGGGTTCAACTTCTTGTCCATTAATTAGAACCCTTCACTATTCTCAGCTAGATCGCAATTGAGGGATTTAGCAACTCCAGATCTACATCCAGGTGATGGGATTAATGCAAAGAAACTAGCAACAGAGGTATATGCAACATTTGATTTCTTTCCTGATCAAACCACATATCATGTGTATATAGTATGAAATGTATTGAGCTAAGGACACTACCCTGAGGAGCCCCAGATATCACATTATTTACTTCAAAATTTATTATATGTATATATGTAATATGTAGTACACACACACACACACACACACACACACACACACACACACATATATATATATATATATATATATATATATATATATATATATATATATATATATATATGTATACATATTTATATGTATATAATTTATATATACACACACACATATCTATGTATATATATATATATATATATATATATATATATATATATATATATATATATATGTATATATATATATATATATATATATATATATATATATATATATATATATATTTATACATACATATATATATATATATATATATATATATATATATATATATATATATAGTCATATATATATATATATATATATATATATATATATATATATATATATATATATATATATATATATACATATATATATGTCTACATATATATATGTCTATATATATATATATATATATATATATATATATATATATATATATATATATATATATATATCTATATATATATATATAGATATATATATATATATATATATATATATATATATATATATATATATATATATATATATATATATATATTTATATATATATATATATATATATATATATATATATATATATATATATATATATATATATATATATATATATATATATATATATATATATATATATATTTATATATTTAATTATATATATATTATATATATATATGTGTGTGTGTGTGTGCATGTATATAAATACAAATATATATATATATATATATATATATATATATATATATATATATATATATATATATATATATATATATATATATATATATATATATATATATATAATATATATATATATATATATATATATATATATATATATATATATATATATATATTTGTATTTATATACATGCACACACACACACACACACACATATATATATATATATATATATATATATATATATATATATATATATATATATATATATATATATATATATATATATACACAAACACACATATATATATATATATATATATATATATATATATATATATATATATATATATATATATATATATATATATATATATACATATTCAGTATCCTGTATTGTACAGCCATATGAATATTTCTTATGACAACAGTTAGCAATGAAGTGTCACGTGTTTCAAATTTTCTTGACATGACAAACGAAAGTATAAAAATAACCTCATTACCTCTTCCATGTAATATCCTGTGACGGGCCGAGAGAGGAGTTGTGAAATCAAAGGCAGATTGGAAACGACTGAGTTATATTGTTGTGGAACACTCTCCTTATATACAAAAGCTCAAGGCAACAGGACATGACAAGTTCACAAGACAGACAAAATCACAGAGGAAAAACCAGACTTGAATTTTCATGTTTGTTTTTAGTGCGAGGGAAGAGCGAAGATACAACCATAATATATACAAAAGGAATTATGTACAATTGTGTGAAACACGGTTGGTACATGGCTCCCCCCCTAAAAATGACATACTGTACATGGTAAATAGGGCGCCCTGATCTAGAGAGGCGAACTGTAGGCGGGTCATCTGGCAGAAGATAAGCAGGTATTAGATGATCAATGGAGACCCAGTCTTCTTTGCCCCAAATGTTTAGGAGGAATGCTTTCGGACTGCGTCGGATCACAAGGTAAGGTCCCGTGTAAGGGGGCTTTAACGGTGGCTTGCTGGTGTCGTTGCGCAGGAAGACGTGCGTTGCAGAGTGCAAGTCCGTTGGTATGTGATGCTTCGCTGGGGGCTTGTAAGTCTGGCGGCACAGAGTAAATTTTCCCACGACGTGACGTATGCGCTGGAGATCGTCAGAGGAAGTTGTAGAAGGAAAAAACTCGGCAGGGACGACCAACGGGTCGCCATACACCATTTCAGCTGCCGAGACGTCGAGGGCGTCTTTAGGAGTGGTCCTTAGTCCAAGGAGGACCCAGGGAAGCTGAGTAAACCAGTTGCAATCCTTGCAGCGGGACATCAAAGCTGCTTTGAGGGTGCGATGAAAACGTTCAACCATTCCATTGGCAGCGGGGTTGTAGGCCGTTGTGTGATGTAGGGTGATGCCCAGGAGATTTGCTAATGACGTCCATAATTGAGAGATGAAAGTGGTTCCCCTGTCAGATGTAATATGCTCAGGGATACCGAATCTTGAAATCCATCCAGAGAGTAAGGCAGATGTACATGAGGCGGACGTTGCAGTTTCCATGGGAATGGCTTCAGGCCAACGAGTGGAGCGGTCGATGACGGTAAACAGGTAACGATGTCCTTGTAATGTGGGTAGGGGGCATACAACGTCGACGTGAATGTGTGTGAAACGACGCTGAGGTTGAGGAAAGGTGCCCACTCCTGAATCCGTGTGTCGATGTACTTTGGAAGTTTGGCAAGAAGTACAGGCACGGACCCAATCCCTAGCATCCTTAGAAATGCCGTGCCAAATGAACTTTGCCTTCAGCAGCTGTGCAGTAGAACGGCTCGAGGGTTGTGAAAGGCCGTGGATGAAATCAAACACCTGTTGGCGCATGGGAGCAGGAATCCAAGGTCGCGGTCTACCAGTACTGACGTCACAGAGGAGGGTGGTGTTGGAGTTTTCGAGGGGAAAATCCTCCCAACAGAGGGACGTGCAGGATGTCCTACAAGCTTGATACTCTGGATCCTGTCGTTGGGCTTCAGCCAGGGCGTTGTAATCCAATCCCAGATGAACGGCAGCCAACGTGTTTCTTGACAGGGCATCGGCAACGGGATTCATTTTCCCAGGGACGTATTGGAGGGTGCAATTGTATTCAGCCACGGCAGAGAGATGTCGGCGTTGACGGGCGGACCAGGCGTCAGACTGTCGAGTGAAGGAATGCACCAGAGGCATGTGGTCTGTGCGAATGACGAAGGGCGTACCTTCTAAGAAATAGCGAAAGTGACGGACAGCCAGGGGCACCGCCAGCAATTCTCGATCAAAGGTAGAATAACCCGATTCTGCCTTGGACAGTTTTCTGCTGAAGAAGGCCAATGGGCGGGGCGAGCCTTTGACCACCTGCTCGAGTACTGAACCAATTAATGACGTCGCTGGCATCTGTGGAGAGAAGGAGAGGGGCGTGTGGGATAGGAAAAGTGAGACCCGCAGCAGTTGATAGGGCCTTTTTTGCATTGCAGAACGCCGCTTCTTGAAGGGGACCCACTTCAAGTCCTTTGGCTTGCCCTTGAGGGAGGCGTAGAGGGGAGCAAGAGTGGTGGCAATGGCTGGCAGAAAGCGGTGATAATAGTTGATCATGCCAAGAATTCCTGCAGAGCTTTGAGGGTCGAGGGCGTGGGGAAATTCTGAACGGCTACTACCTTCTCAGGGAGGGGATGGACTCCTTCAGGAGTGATACGGTGCCCTAAGAACGACACTTCGTTGGCGCCAAAGGTACACTTGTCGTAACGGACTACAAGGCCGTTTTGTTGCAGGCGGTCGAGCACGATGCGCAGGTGACGGAGGTGTTCCTCTTTTGAGGAGAACACAAGTATGTCGTCCACATAACATACACAGAAAGGGAGGTCCCCTAAGATGCCATCCATGAGACGTTGAAACGTTGCCCCAGCATTACGAAGGCCAAAAACAGAGGTAATTGAAGGTGTATGTGCCAAACGGAGTGGTGATGGCGGTCTTGGGGATGTCTTCTGGGTTCATAGGCACCTGATAATACCCCTTCAGGAGGTCGAGCGTAGAGAAAACCTTTGCTTTGTGCAGGTAGGAGGTTACATCGGCAATGTTTGGGAGGGGGTAGTGATCCGGTTCTGTTTGCATGTTCAGGCGCCTGTAATCCCCGCACGGACGGAGGGAGCCGTCTTTCTTCAGAACGATGTGTAAGGGTGACGACCATGGGCTGGAGGCCTTTTGGCAAAGGTCCATTTTCTCCATTTCGGCGAACGTCTGTTTGGCGGCTGCCAATCGTTCCGGTGCCAGACGTCTGAATTTTGCGAAGACTGGGGGTCCCGTCGTCTTGATATGGTGATAAATACCGTGCTTAACAGGAACCGTGGGCGTTTGGCGAAGTTCAGGACGGAAAACTTCCGGGTACGACGTGAGGAGGTGGGCGTAGGCATCCGGACGTGCGCTGATGGGGAGAGCGAGGTTAGAGGGGGCGGGTTGAAGAGGTGTCGACAAGTACGAGTCCGCGTTGACCAATCGTCGGTGGGCGACATCGACCAGAAGGTGGAAATGAGAGAGGAAATCCGCACCGAGGATTGGCATTGTGACGTCAGCAACGAGGAACTTCCAATTGAATTTACCGTTACCAAACGATAATGTGAGGCTCTCGTAACCGTAGGTGGGTATCGCAGATCCGTTGGCAGCTACCAAGCGGACGTCGGCAGATGTAGACAGACTACGTTGTGCCTTGAAGAGTTTCCTTGGCAAAAGAGAACGACAAGCACCCGTGTCTACCAAAAATCGCACGCCCGTTCCTGCATCCTGTAAAAAGAAAAGATTAGAAACATGGGAGGCCACCGCCACAAGCGATGGCCTACTTACACGTTTTTTTGGCCACTGACAATCTTTGGCACATTTCTTAGCGGTTGCCCCGAATCTGAAGTGGTAGTAGCAAAACTGCGGTGGACGGGAGGTAGTAAGTGGCTGTAGAAGTCGTTCGTTGGGGCGCGAGCGATTGGTGGGTGGTGGGCGGCTTTGTCGCCGCTTCGGCACGTCACGGGGTAGGCGTGTATGTCCTACGGCATTCATTTCAGCTTCGGTGTACGTTGAATAGGCATCCTCATCGTCAGGGGTGGAGGCGTTGATGGAGGTCTTGAAGTGGCTGTCCATAAGGGCGTCGGCTTTGGTCATCAAGTCCTTTATGGGTAAACTATCGACATCGGGTATGGCAGCGCGCACAGGTTCAGGTAAACGGCGTATCCAAAGGGCACGGAGTAGGTTCACCTCGCGAGGAGAGCCGTCTGCGGCAGGTTGAAGGCGAGCGATACTGGTCATTTCCCTGAGGGCAAGCGAAGCCCTTTGGTCCCCCATCGGTTGTTGCGAGAGCTGAAAAAGCTTTGCTATACGGGCGGCTGGCGACGGCGAGTACTGTTGCAGAAGGTAAGATTTGAGGTCGTCATACGCTATTGGGGTGTCTCCTTGTTCACAAAGCCAGTCGGATATTTCTGGGAAGGTGTCCTCGGGTATCGCCGCGAGAACATAATCCGCTTTGGTGGTTGAGCGAGTCACGCCCCTGATACGAAACTGGACTTCTGCGCGCTGAAACCAAGCAAACGCCTCTCCGCTGGCAAACGATGAAAGTTTGAATGGAGAGGCCGTAGCGCCAACTGCCGTAGAGTCCGTCATAGTACCAACGATGGAGGGGCGAAGGGGTGGGGGTGGAAGGCGGTGGAAGCGAGTCGACTTCCAGGGTCACCAATGTGACGGGCCGAGAGAGGAGTTGTGGAATCAAAGGCAGATTGGAAACGACTGAGTTATGTTGTTGTGGAACACTCTCCTTATATACAAAACCTCAAGGCAACAGGACATGACAAGTTCACAAGACAGACAAAATCACA
>NC_090741.1:89167474-89172889 GCF_036898095.1 Palaemon carinicauda | reverse complement strand
AATTGTATATTTTTTGTTTTTAATATTTAATATATATTTTATATATATATTTTAATACTTATATATATATATATATAATATATATATATATATATATATATATATATATATATATATATATATATATATTATTATATATATATATATATTTATATATTTATATATATATTATATATATATATATATAGTGTGTGTGTGTGTGCATGTATAAAATACAAATATATATATATATATATATATATATATATATATATATATATATATATATATATATATATATATATATATATATATTTATATTTATATATATATATATATATATATATATATATATATATATATATATATATATATATATATATTTGTATTTATATACATGCACACACACACACACACACACATATATATATATATATATATATATATATATATATATATATATATATATATATATATATATATATATATATATATACACAAACACACATATATATATATATATATATATATATATATATATATATATATATATATATATATATATATATATATATATATATATACATATTCAGTATCCTGTATTGTACAGCCATATGAATATTTCTTATGACAACAGTTAGCAATGAAGTGTCACGTGTTTCAAATTTTCTTGACATGACAAACGAAAGTATAAAAATAACCTCATTACCTCTTCCATGTAATATCCTGTGACGGGCCGAGAGAGGAGTTGTGAAATCAAAGGCAGATTGGAAACGACTGAGTTATATTGTTGTGGAACACTCTCCTTATATACAAAAGCTCAAGGCAACAGGACATGACAAGTTCACAAGACAGACAAAATCACAGAGGAAAAAACCAGACTTGAATTTTCATGTTTGTTTTAGTGCGAGTGAAGAGCGAAGATACAACCATAATATAATACAAAAGGAATTATGTACAATTGTGTGAAACACGGTTGGTACATGGCTCCCCCCCTAAAAATGACATACTGTACATGGTAAATAGGGCGCCCTGATCTAGAGAGGCGAACTGTAGGCGGGGTCATCTGGCAGAAGATAAGCAGGTATTAGATGATCAATGGAGACCCAGTCTTCTTTGCCCCAAATGTTTAGGAGGAATGCTTTCGGACTGCGTCGGATCACAAGGTAAGGTCCCGTGTAAGGGGGCTTTAACGGTGGCTTGCTGGTGTCGTTGCGCAGGAAGACGTGCGTTGCAGAGTGCAAGTCCGTTGGTATGTGATGCTTCGCTGGGGGCTTGTAAGTCTGGCGGCACAGAGTAAATTTTCCCACGACGTGACGTATGCGCTGGAGATCGTCAGAGGAAGTTGTAGAAGGAAAAAACTCGGCAGGGACGACCAACGGGTCGCCATACACCATTTCAGCTGCCGAGACGTCGAGGGCGTCTTTAGGAGTGGTCCTTAGTCCAAGGAGGACCCAGGAAGCTGAGTAAACCAGTTGCAATCCTTGCAGCGGGACATCAAAGCTGCTTTGAGGGTGCGATGAAAACGTTCAACCATTCCATTGGCAGCGGGGTTGTAGGCCGTTGTGTGATGTAGGGTGATGCCCAGGAGATTTGCTAATGACGTCCATAATTGAGAGATGAAAGTGGTTCCCCTGTCAGATGTAATATGCTCAGGGATACCGAATCTTGAAATCCATCCAGAGAGTAAGGCAGATGTACATGAGGCGGACGTTGCAGTTTCCATGGGAATGGCTTCAGGCCAACGAGTGGAGCGGTCGATGACGGTAAACAGGTAACGATGTCCTTGTAATGTGGGTAGGGGGCATACAACGTCGACGTGAATGTGTGTGAAACGACGCTGAGGTTGAGGAAAGGTGCCCACTCCTGAATCCGTGTGTCGATGTACTTTGGAAGTTTGGCAAGAAGTACAGGCACGGGACCCAATCCCTAGCATCCTTAGAAATGCCGTGCCAAATGAACTTTGCCTTCAGCAGCTGTGCAGTAGAACGGCTCGAGGGTTGTGAAAGGCCGTGGATGAAATCAAACACCTGTTGGCGCATGGGAGCAGGAATCCAAGGTCGCGGTCTACCAGTACTGACGTCACAGAGGAGGGTGGTGTTGGAGTTTTCGAGGGGAAAATCCTCCCAACAGAGGGACGTGCAGGATGTCCTACAAGCTTGATACTCTGGATCCTGTCGTTGGGCTTCAGCCAGGGCGTTGTAATCCAATCCCAGATGAACGGCAAGCCAACGTGTTTCTTGACAGGCATCGGCAACGGGATTCATTTTCCCAGGACGTATTGGAGGGTGCAATTGTATTCAGCCACGGCAGAGAGATGTCGGCGTTGACGGGCGGACCAGGCGTCAGACTGTCGAGTGAAGGAATGCACCAGAGGCATGTGGTCTGTGCGAATGACGAAGGGCGTACCTTCTAAGAAATAGCGAAAGTGACGGACAGCCAGGGGCACCGCCAGCAATTCTCGATCAAAGGTAGAATAACCCGATTCTGCCTTGGACAGTTTTCTGCTGAAGAAGGCCAATGGGCGGGGCGAGCCTTTGACCACCTGCTCGAGTACTGAACCAATTAATGACGTCGCTGGCATCTGTGGAGAGAAGGAGAGGGGCGTGTGGGGATAGGAAAAGTGAGACCCGCAGCAGTTGATAGGGCCTTTTTTGCATTGCAGAACGCCGCTTCTTGAAGGGGACCCACTTCAAGTCCTTTGGCTTGCCCTTGAGGGAGGCGTAGAGGGGAGCAAGAGTGGTGGCAATGGCTGGCAGAAAGCGGTGATAATAGTTGATCATGCCAAGAATTCCTGCAGAGCTTTGAGGGTCGAGGGCGTGGGGGAAATTCTGAACGGCTACTACCTTCTCAGGGAGGGGATGGACTCCTTCAGGAGTGATACGGTGCCCTAAGAACGACACTTCGTTGGCGCCAAAGGTACACTTGTCGTAACGGACTACAAGGCCGTTTTGTTGCAGGCGGGTCGAGCACGATGCGCAGGTGACGGAGGTGTTCCTCTTTTGAGGAGAACACAAGTATGTCGTCCACATAACATACACAGAAAGGGAGGTCCCCTAAGATGCCATCCATGAGACGTTGAAAACGTTGCCCCAGCATTACGAAGGCCAAAACAGAGGTAATTGAAGGTGTATGTGCCAAACGGAGTGGTGATGGCGGTCTTGGGGATGTCTTCTGGGTTCATAGGCACCTGATAATACCCCTTCAGGAGGTCGAGCGTAGAGAAAACCTTTGCTTTGTGCAGGTAGGAGGTTACATCGGCAATGTTTGGGAGGGGGGGTAGTGATCCGGTTCTGTTTGCATGTTCAGGCGCCTGTAATCCCCGCACGGACGGAGGGAGCCGTCTTTCTTCAGAACGATGTGTAAGGGTGACGACCATGGGCTGGAGGCCTTTTGGCAAAGGTCCATTTTCTCCATTTCGTGCGAACGTCTGTTTGGCGGCTGCCAATCGTTCCGGTGCCAGACGTCTGAATTTTGCGAAGACTGGGGGGTCCGTCGTCTTGATATGGTGATAAATACCGTGCTTAACAGGAACCGTGGGCGTTTGGCGAAGTTCAGGACGGAAAACTTCCGGGTACGACGTGAGGAGGTGGGCGTAGGCATCCGGACGTGCGCTGATGGGGGAGAGCGAGGTTAGAGGGGGCGGGTTGAAGAGGTGTCGACAAGTACGAGTCCGCGTTGACCAATCGTCGGTGGGCGACATCGACCAGAAGGTGGAAATGAGAGAGGAAATCCGCACCGAGGATTGGCATTGTGACGTCAGCAACGAGGAACTTCCAATTGAATTTACCGTTACCAAACGATAATGTGAGGCTCTCGTAACCGTAGGTGGGTATCGCAGATCCGTTGGCAGCTACCAAGCGGACGTCGGCAGATGTAGACAGACTACGTTGTGCCTGAAGAGTTTCCTTGCAAAAGAGAACGACAAGCACCCGTGTCTACCAAAAATCGCACGCCCGTTCCTGCATCCTGTAAAAAGAAAAGATTAGAAACATGGGAGGCCACCGCCACAAGCGATGGCCTACTTACACGTTTTTTTGGCCACTGACAATCTTTGGCACATTTCTTAGCGGTTGCCCCGAATCTGAAGTGGTAGTAGCAAAACTGCGGTGGACGGGAGGTAGTAAGTGGCTGTAGAAGTCGTTCGTTGGGGCGCGAGCGATTGGTGGGTGGTGGGCGGGCTTTGTCGCCGCTTCGGCACGTCACGGGGTAGGCGTGTATGTCCTACGGCATTCATTTCAGCTTCGGTGTACGTTGAATAGGCATCCTCATCGTCAGGGGTGGAGGCGTTGATGGAGGTCTTGAAGTGGCTGTCCATAAGGGCGTCGGCTTTGGTCATCAAGTCCTTTATGGGTAAACTATCGACATCGGGTATGGCAGCGCGCACAGGTTCAGGTAAACGGCGTATCCAAAGGGCACGGAGTAGGTTCACCTCGCGAGGAGAGCCGTCTGCGGCAGGTTGAAGGCGAGCGATACTGGTCATTTCCCTGAGGGCAAGCGAAGCCCTTTGGTCCCCCATCGGTTGTTGCGAGAGCTGAAAAAGCTTTGCTATACGGGCGGCTGGCGACGGCGGAGTACTGTTGCAGAAGGTAAGATTGAGGTCGTCATACGCTATTGGGGTGTCTCCTTGTTCACAAAGCCAGTCGGATATTTCTGGGAAGGTGTCCTCGGGTATCGCCGCGAGAACATAATCCGCTTTGGTGGTTGAGCGAGTCACGCCCCTGATACGAAACTGGACTTCTGCGCGCTGAAACCAAGCAAACGCCTCTCCGCTGGCAAACGATGAAAGTTTGAATGGAGAGGCCGTAGCGCCAACTGCCGTAGAGTCCGTCATAGTACCAACGATGGAGGGGGCGAAGGGGTGGGGGTGGAAGGCGGTGGAAGCGAGTCGACTTCCAGGGTCACCAATGTGACGGGGCCGAGAGAGGAGTTGTGGAATCAAAGGCAGATTGGAAACGACTGAGTTATGTTGTTGTGGAACACTCTCCTTATATACAAAACCTCAAGGCAACAGGACATGACAAGTTCACAAGACAGACAAAATCACAGAGGAAAAACCAGACTTGAATTTTCATGTTCGTTTTAGTGCGAGGGAAGAGCGAAGATAAAACCATAATATATACAAAAGGAATTATGTAATTGTGTGAAACACGGTTGGTACAGTATATATGAGAATGTTTGTTTATGTTTTAGTTAAGTTACAACATTGGTGAATGACTTGGGTGAATGCTTATTTTGACTTGACTGCAGCAAGAGTCAGTTCTGTTTGAATGCTGGACTATTATCATCATTATATTTATTGGATTCGACCAGCGTGGAAGTGATTTTTTTTTTTTTTTTTTTTTTTTTTTGAGCCGTGATTACTCCTTTGGAGAGGCTTTCTTTGAATGTAAAATTGTTTGTTGACGACCTGGCTTAAAATACGGAATTGGATAC
>NC_090741.1:89139974-89149974 GCF_036898095.1 Palaemon carinicauda | reverse complement strand
TTTCGATCTCGTAAGATTAAATCACTGTTGGTAGACCTTAATGCTTATGTAGGTGTAGACCCAAATGGTATTTTTCCTTTGTTTTTTATAAAGACAGCAGATTTTATAGTTCCAAAGTTATCTGTTATTTTGCGCAAGTTAGCAAGAAGAGGAGCTTTTAGCACTTGTTGGAGAATTGGTAATGTTACTCCTCTATGTAAATGTGTTTGTGGTAGCTCAAGTCCCACTGATTACCGCCCAATTTCCATAACTCCCATATTATCTAAAGTTTTTGAACGTCTCCTGGCAGAACGTCTTAATAAGTTTCCTGAAGTTAATCATCTACTCCCTAGTTTGCTATTTGGTTTTCGTAAAGGCCTTGGAGCATGTGATGCCCTTCTTACAATCACCAATGTTGTATAGAAATCCCTTGATTGTAGTCAGGAAGTTCGTATGATTGGCCTCGATTTTAGTGCTGCCTTTGACCGTGTTATTCATGAGGCCCTTGATTTCAAACTGAAACAGTTGGGAGTGGGTGGGTCATTTCTTAGCATTCTTATGGATTTTTTAAGTAATAGATCTCAAAGAGTTGTTGTTGACGGGCACCGTAATAAGTATAGGAATGTGATATCCGGTGTTCCAAACGGTAGTGTTCTTGGCCCATTACTTTTCATACTATATACACAAGACATGTGGTTTGGCCTAGAAAACATGCTTGTTGCATATGCAGATGATGCTACTCTCTTAGCATCAATTTCATCTCCTGAATGTAGATCTGGGGTTGGTGAATCCCTTAATAGAGATTTAGCTAAAATTAGTGCATGGTGCAAATCATGGGGTATGAAGTTGAATCCTAACCAAACTCAAAGTATGATTGTAAGTAGGTCAAGGACGGTGATTCCTCAACATCTGGATCTCAGTATTGATAATGTTTCTTTAAATTTGTATGACTTTCAAAATTTTAGGTTTGATTCTCGACAGCAAATTTACTTTTGAGAAACATATAAGGCCTGTGTCTTCTTCAATTGCACAAAAAAATGGCTTATTGAGAAGTCTTTCAAGATTTTCGGTGATCAATCTATTCTGAAGAAGTGTTTTACTTCTTTCATTCTACCTTGTTTTGAGTATAGTTCTCCTGTCTGGTCTTCAGCTGCTGATTCTTATTTTAATTTGATGGACAGAAACTTACAGTTTATTAAATTTCTTATTCCTGATCTAGATATTAATCTGTGGCACCGTCGTTCAATTACTTCATTATGCATGTTGCATAAGATTTTTTCATAACTCTGACTCTGGATCTCAGTATTGATAATGTTTCATTAAATTTGTATGACTTAAAATTTTAGGTGTGATTCTCGACAGCAAATTTACTTTTGAGAAACATATAAGGTCTGTGTCTTCTTCAATTGTACAAAAAATTGGCTTATTGAGAAGTCTTTTATGATTTTCGGTGATCAATCTATTCTGAAGAAGTGTTTTACTTCTTTCATTCTACCTTGTTTTGAGTATAGTTCTCCTGTCTGGTCTTCAGTTGCTGATTCTTATTTTAATTTGATGGACAATAACTTACGGTTTATTAATTTTTTTATTCCTGATCTAGATATTAATCTGTGGCACCGTCGTTCAATTACTTCATTATGCATGTTGCATAAGATTTTTCATAACTCTGACCATCCTTTACATTCAGATCTCCCTGGACAATTCTATCCTGTTCGTAATACTAGGCAGGCTTAGTTCTAATAGCCAGGCCTTCTCCATCATGAGGCTCAATACTACGCAGTACTCTAGAAATTTTATTCGAGGTGTTACCAAGTTGTGGAATGATCTTCCTAATCGGGTAGTTGAATCAGAAGAACTTCAAAAGTTCAAAGTTGGAGCAAATCCTTTTTTGTTGACCAGGTGGACATGAGTCTTTTTATACTTTATATATGACATACTTGTTTTTGACGATGTCAATAGTTTATATATGACATTTCTGTTTGGACGTTGTTACTTTTTTTTAGAATGATTTATTGTAAATTTGTTTTCTTAATTTATTTATCTCCTTGTTTACTTTCCTCATCTTGCTTATCCAATTAGGGTTGTAGCTTGGATATTAATAATTATGATAATAATAATATAATCATCACTATCATCAACCGTAAATAAACCACTACATCTTAAGTTCTTATAACTGTCTCTCCAATTGCGTCTGTTAATAGTTTTACCATGCTAGTTTATTCACTCAAATTTTCTTAGTTTATCAATGTATCGTCTTCTTTTCCTTTCCATGGTTCTTTTTCAATCTTTAGGGACCCATTTTGTTATTCTTCTTGTCCATTGATTATCTGTCATTCTCATTATGTCCTGCCATGACTATTTCTTTTTCTTACACGTTGTTAGAATAATCCCTACTTAGCTTGCGCGTATATTACCATGTTGGTTGTTTCCTATTGTTATTCCAATCACTATTTTTTTCATAGCTCTCTCGTTTTTAACTAGATTATATTGTAAGGCTGTGGCAACGCTCCGAGTTTATGATATATAGCTTAATACAAGTAGGAACATCTGACGCAATACCATTTCTTTTTTAGAGAAAGTGGCATTTTACTTTTCAGAATTCATTTTTGTTCACCAAAAGCTCTCCATCCTATACTTATTCTTCGTTTGATTTCGGATTTATATCCTGTGGAATAACTTACTGTCGATCTCAAGTGTGTATATTCATTATCAATCACTAGACTTTCGTCCATAACTCATTCTGTTGTCTGTCTGCAGTTTCATTGAACATTAATATAGTTTTATTCATATTCATTTGCATTCCGACATTTCAGTTTTCTCTATTAAAATCTATCAACTTTTGTAATTCTTCCCATGATTCACTAAATAGAACTATGTCATCTTCAAATTTTAAGTTATGAAAATATTCCCCATTAATGTTAATTCCTACATTTTCCCCATCTAAATTTTTCTTTTAATTTTTTTTTAGGCATGCTAAGAATAATTTAGGAGAGATGGGGTCTCCCTGTCTAAATCCATTCTGAATCAGATATTTCTCATATATTCATTGTCTTTTAAGGGCTTTCATTACTGCTGAAATTTTGACAGAATCGAAGGATTTCTCATAGTCTATTGATGTCATTAATACTGTTTTTTTCAAAATTAGTTGATTTTTCCATCAGCTTGTTAATTACATGGGTGTGGTCAGTTGTTGAATAGCCACTATTAAATTCTACCCACTCTCTTGGTTGATTAAAGTCTATCTTTCTATTTTTCCTAATATGATATTTGCAATTATTTTATGTATTACTGGGAGTAAACTTATTGGGCGGTAGTTTTTCAGGTCTTTATTTCTTTTTCAAGCTATACGTATAGAGCATACTTGCAGACGTTTTGTGTAAAGTTCAGCGAGTTGTACTACTATGATTTTACCACAATCTATTATTAAATCCATTGTTAGGCCACCCTCTGCTGCTTTGGCTCGCTTCATGCCTTTAAATGCTTTCTTTACTTCTCTTTCTTTTGGTGTGTGTGGGTGTGTGTGGATACACTATATAGTCTGTGTGTGTTATATAGCAGCGGTCTCCAACCTTCCAATCTTCATTTACCTATGAATTTATAATTGCAAATTTGGCTGACCACTAATAAGATTTTAGAGAAAAAAAGGTAAATACGTTTATGTTATAAATACAAAAAACTTTTATTGTATTGATATGCAATGGAAGGTTTAAATATAAAGTAAAATTTTGGTTATTATCTAAAAATTTAAAAGTTAAAGTTTATACAAGAATTAAAAAAAAATCTGTGGTATTTGTTCTAGCTTGTTGTAAATAAGTTTGTGAATTTTGGGCTCCAATGACGTTACTGCCAGATGGATAGCCGATCTAATTTCAAGTCGAGACCGGTAGCGAGTCTTAATTGCTGTGATGTATGAAAATGTCTTTCCACACAAATACGTTGTTGAAAATGGAATTAAATTTTTTATGTAAGCCAAAATAGGGTTTTGATAAGGATGACTGGAATTTAGCTTTGAGACTATCTTCACATGATAGATCGATAAGGTTTTTTTTTCTTCCATGCTTAATCGATGAGGGTTTTTTTCCATGCTTAAATAACTATCGAAGTTTGCTGCAAATGGATCTATTATCCACATATTGCTGGAGATATGTTGTTTAGCCCCATGAGTACCTATTGTCCATTTTCATTTCCAGTGTTACTTGTAAGGAATGTTTGGTGATTTACACCAGTAGAGCATGAAGATCATCGATTCTGTCTTCTGAAGAGCTTCCTGGTTTGGTTGACTCTTGCATTTACTTCCTTGATACGGCTGTTGTAGTACCAGTCATACGTATGCTTTGTGCCAGAGTACTTTTTCTGAGGCATGGATATACTGACGGCGGCATCAAGCTGTTTGTTAAAATCCAGTGAGGTCTCTTTATATATTTACGAGCCTATTCTGTCATAGGATGCTTGAATATTGTCCAGTTTGCAAAGCCTTGGTTCCACCTTTTTCCGGGAGGTTGGGAGGAGAGGGGTATTTCTCTAGTTCGAGGTCAATTTCTATGGCAAAGTGATCACTTATTAGCACAGGATGCAATTGCAATTTGGCACCCTTTGTATGATTCTTGGCAGGAAGGGGAGGTCTAGGCGACTGCCCCTTAGGTGGGTTGCTTCTAACACTTTGTTAAGCAGTGTTTGGTCCGGATATTCTTGCTGTAGTACGGGCAAGTGTCGACCGGTCTGGTTTGTTGCCAAAATAGAGGTCAGAAACAGATGGTGGGCGTTGATATCACCTACAATGATTGTATCATCACCAGAAGCAGCTGCAAAGAGCCCCTTTGCATTGATGCTTTAGTTTGTTGATTTGTAGACATTGAGGACTGTGAGAGTTGTGGCGAGCAAATACCTGAACACTGAGTATCTTTGCATTTGTCCCATATTCGATACCTTTTACTCTTTTTGAGAGAATGCTATTCTTGCTGAGAGTAGTTAATCCTCTTATTGTTGGTATTAGATACAGGGTATACACTTTGTATACTGAGAATGAGAATGGTGCACTCTCACTTAACAAAGTTTCCTGTAGCATAATAATGTCAGTATTTTCCTCTGAGGTTTGGGATTTTAGGAAGCCAAACTTGTTTCTGAGTCAGCAGGCATTCCTTGGGATCACTTTCACTATGGTGTTGTTGAGAGTTTTTTCAATGTTGAGTGTGTTTGTGTCAGGATTGTTTGCTGGAGGCACTATGAAAGGACTACTGTACGGAGTTCCAGGGCGGCGCTGTTGAAGACAAATTTATCTTGGGCTAGGTGTGGGATACTTATTTTATTTGCATTTAGAAAGTTGCTAAGGACGATGGATATCATGGCTCTGAAGGCCCCCATGGGGAAAGTGGTGGGGTTAAGGATGGTCCAATCATTATAGGGTGGTTTAAAGGGAGTGAAGGGTCGTGAGGCACTTGGGGGGCTTCTAACAGCGGGTCTAGGGAGGCTGGGAAAGTCACTTAAGAAATTGGTTGTAATGGGAGTCTGGACTATTGGTAAGTTGTATTTTGATTAGGTTTGTTCAGTGGGAATGTCATGTGTGGAAGGAGAGGTTAATTTTGGTAAAGGTGGAATAGGAATGTAAGAGGTGGCTCGTTGTGACATTGGAGGCGATTTTGGAGGACGTTCAGGTTTAGGTTTTTGTAGAGGACGTGGAGGAGAGGAAAATTCAGGAATTATAAGTCTAGTTGGGAGAGGAATAGGTCAGGGGGGGGAGGTGGCTTATTTGAGGAGAGTCTTGGTTGGTAGGAGGTTGGTAGGTTCGACGTGGCTGATGTGGGTGCAGGATGTAATGGCGATCGGTGATGCACTGGAGTCTTGCTGGACATCTTCTCTGCCAAGCATGGGGAGGTTCTTGGTCGCTGGGGCACTTTACAACAATGTGTTGTCCAACCTTCAACTTGGTGATGCATTGGTAGTTGGGGTGCTGTCTGCTGCTACAAACTGCACTGACATCCAGGCCTTCACAGTGGCTCCTGTGGTGACCGAACTTCTGACACCTGAAGCATCTGAGGCGCTCTAGGAAGTATTCCTCCATATAGAAGGTTCCCCAGTAACCAAAGAAAGTCTGTGGAGTTCGTTGTTCCCTATGGACTGCTTCAAGCTTGTGGGATCTTCTTCCTGATTTCCCCTCGCATATCTCGGCTGAGAGAATGGATGGGTGGTTTAGCACAGGTTCAAGTGGTAGGTCCAGCAAATAGATGATAATTATGGTCGTAGGCTTGTCTTCTGAAGGGTTGTAGTGTCGGACATTCTCCTGATGCACTATGAAGTTTGTGGTTTCCTTGTCCTGGTTGGATATGAGGAGTTGTCCTTGGCGATTGGTTCTTATCATCATATTTAGCTGTGGATTCTTGGCCTCTATTGCGGCTATAGCAGCTTAGGAGGTCGTGTTGGGGCCGGAGGTAAGCCTGGATCTGCTTGGCCAGGTAGACGAGCTGTCGGTGGTCTTTGTTGAAGTTGGTTGCTGGGCAGCATGAGAGTTTGTGTAGTCATTGTCTTCTGCGTCAGTGCTCTTGTTGTTGTTGTTGTTGTTGTTGTTGTTCTGCTCGGTCTCTTCTTGATTATCCTCGAGTGTATCACGGATGTGTTCCAGGGCTAGGTGGGTGGACGGGTTGGACCGTTTCTTGTGACTCCTCAAGGTTTGGCACCGTGGCTTGATGATCCTTCCTTCCTCCACTCTAGCACTAGGGGAGTCACAAAGCATGGCTGCCATCGTAAAAAAAAAAAACGATGGTAGCCGAAAGTTGGTTGTCGACCTATCAATTAGGTGTGTTTTGTTTACGTCTCAATAACACTAAAAAAAGTGTGCTAATGGCGCAGTAAAAATTTCGGTGATTTAATCTCGCTAATACTGGTTGCGAGATCCATGGCCGTAGCACTGAAAATTTCAGTTACTCTGTTGCTTGTATGAGGCAAGGGTATCCTGAACAAGGAGGTATGTACGCCTATACCGAGGCCCAATCTCTTCGCAAAGTCCTTCAAATATTCGATAATTGAGCGCTTTTTGTGGAATTTCAATTATGATTTTAAAAACATCTGATATTACTTCCTGTAGTTCTGGGGACTTATTTTTTTACTACAAATTGCTCACGATGTATAATGCAGGGTGTAGACAAAATGTCAGGGTGACCAATATTTTTCAATTCTGGAAAAACTTCTGAATGATGTCCAGTAAGGTTTGTATCAACATTTTTTGCCATTCAATTCTTTGTTCCATGAAATAGCTATCAAGTGCTTTAAAAATCTCAGAGCTCGTTGTTCTACCGAGTAAGTCGAGCGTCAAAGTAGCTCCTCCTGTAATTCCCATTCACAATCAAACCTCACAAAACAAAGGAGAATGGCATTGTTACTTATGTCCGTTGATTCATGAAGCTTAATTGAATAAAATAATGTTTTACTATTTTTATAACTTAATTTCCAACATTTTCCATTCTGTATTCAATTCTGTGCTTAACAGTATTAGCACACATGGGAATTACTTTGTTTCTGTATAGCCTGTTTTCCCAAAACCTCCTTATAAGCTTGTAACATGCAAGGATTTATAAATTCTTCTCCAGTTGTTTGTGGCTTTTTAATCTTGGCCATTTGATGTACTATTTGATAGAAAGGCTTTATTAAGGACTTATCTTCAACAACCATTTTCTTTAAAAGCACCTGTTTAGTTTTGCATATTTTCACGCCTTCTTTGAAAATATTCAAGTGGTTTCTCAGATAAATCATGGTGTTTTAATTGCAAGTGTCTTTCGAGTTTTAAAGGTTTCGTGGCATCATTAGATAAGCTCCCAGAATACACATTATAAAGAGGCCGGGGATCCACCTCACTACCAGTTTCTTGAATAATTCCAAATTTCCAGTAGTTCAAACCATATTTTCTTGATACTTTGAGATTTTTCTTTTCGTGTCTCGTTCGAATATTCTTTTTAATGATACCTGACGAGGACTGTGGATGCTCCGATTAACTGATCTGCTCACAGCTAAGTGAAGTTTTACCATTAACATCAGTAATCTATATTTTGCTTTACTAAAGAATCGTAAAATGTTTGCTTTTTTTTCTCACTCATTATTGGAATAGTAGGTCCTATTTTATTTGAACTAAAAAAGAAGAATTGATAACTGGGAGCAAAAGTTGTGTATCGTGTTTGATAGAGCTCACTTATAATTCTTATAATTTATACAGATACAACACAAGATTTGTTAAACTACTAACAAAAACCTTGATATCCACATTTACCAAAATTAGTGATGGACTTTTGAGTCCTGCAGCTCTCTTTCACTGTTGTCTGGCTCTAACTGGAGCCAGTGTAAGCTGTTCAATTGAATATCCATTTTAGAAGACTTACCCCAGTCATTTTAAACTCCCCGCGAGTTTGAAATGACTCCTTAGTCGAATGAGTCTAGTTTAAAATTACTCAACCGTTGATATCAGTGGTGTTATGCAATGAAATGAAGGAACTGAAACAGTGTTTGGTGTCAAATACGTTTCGTGAGCATATAAGAAACGGAGAATGAAAAATATTAAGTTCCAAGAGAAATTGTTCGTCTTTCGTCTTCCAAGACAACTGCAACAACTCTGGCGGACGCGTAAAATTTAAAAAAGAAGTTATATCCATCCAGAGAAATTTGAAGAACACCACAGAGCTGCTTCTAGTTAAAGAGAGTTTCCATGTCTTTCGTGGGTCCCTAGCTAGAAACGCGAAGGTGGAGTAATTTCCAACTAGTTCAAATGACAGGAGGGGGGGACTTCTGAAACAGGTAGTAATTTGATATAATGCCATTAATTAATTAATGTTTTTTTTCTGCTAAACGTTTAATTCCACTTTTTAAAGCTATATTGCCATAAAATGATAAATTGCCAACACAGGGCTCTCTATCTTCTGTGCAACTTGTTTCAAGGTTGTGTGACGGGCCGAGAGAGGGGTTGTGACTCAAAGGCAGGATGCAGTCAACTGAGTTATATATTAAGGAACTGTACCAACCGTGTGTCACACAATTGTACATAATTCCTTTTGTATATAATAAGCTCTGATACTCGTTTGAGTGTAAGGGAAGAGCGAAGATACAAGCATATTATATATAAAAGGAATTATGTACAATTGTGTGACACACGGTTGGTACAGTTCCTTAATATATAACTCAGTTGACTGCATCCTGCCTTTGAGTCACAACCCCTCTCTCAGCCCGTCACATTCTTTATATACAAAACCTCAAGGCAACAGGACATAACATGTTTGAGAGACAGACAATGCTCAGAGCAAAACAGCAGACATGAATTTTCATGTTCGTTTGAGTACGAGGGAAGAGCGAAGATACAAGCATATTATATACAAAAGGAATTGTGTACAATTGTGTGACACACGGTTGGTACATGGCTCCCCCTCTAAAAATGACATACTAAACATGTTAAATAGGTGCCCTGAATCTGGAGAGGTAGTGGTAAAAACTGTGGCGATCAGCGGCAGTGAGTGGCTGTAGAAGTCGATGGTTGGGGGTGCGAGCGAGTGGTGGATGAGGGGTGGCTGTGTTGCCGCTCCGGCTCGTCACGGGGTAGGCGAGTGTGTCCTACGGCATTCATAGGCGAGTGTGTCCTACGGCATTCATAGGCGAGTGTGTCCTACGGCATTCATACGCGTGTCCTACGGCATTCATAGGCGAGTGTGTCCTACGGCATTCATAGGCGTGTCCTACGGCATTCATAGGCCTACGGCGTTCATAGGCGTGTATGTCCTACGGCAGTCATAGGCATGTATTTCCTACAGCATTCACGTCAACTTCGGTTGAAGTTGAATTGGTGTCCTCTTCGTCACAAGTGGAGGCGTTGATGGAGGTTTTGAAGGTCATGAAGTGGGTTCACATCACAAGTAGAGCCGTCTGCGGCAGGATGCAGTCAACTGAGTTATATATTAAGGAACACTCTTCTTTATATACAAAACCTCAAGGGAACAGGACATAACATGTTCGAGAGACAGACAATGCTCAGAGCAAAACAGCAGACATTAAT
>NC_090741.1:89122474-89134974 GCF_036898095.1 Palaemon carinicauda | reverse complement strand
GTCGTATTTTTGGCGAGAACTTTTTTTCTTCTTTTTTTTTTTTTGAATCGAAAACCTTTTCACTTATACCCATTTTTTCCATTTAATATGCATTTCCTCTCGGACACCCCTCCCCCCTCATAACTGTTTAGTGTTCGTTTCACATCTCTCTCTTTCCTCTTAATCGGTATATTTTCAATTCATTTCACCCCTTCCTTCTCCATTCTTTTTTCTTTAAAGTATTTAAGAAAAATATTTACCTGAAATTCATTTTCAGCTTTCAGAGGAGTTGTATGTTTATCGGAGACCAAAACAGTATATATGTATGTATGCATGCATATGTATGTGTGTATATATATATATATATACATATATATATATATATATATATATATATATATATATATATATATATATATATATATATATATATATATATATATATATATATATATATTTATACATCTATGTATATATATATATATATATATATATATATATATATATATATATATATATATATATATATATATATATATATATATATATATTTATACATCTATATATATATATATATATATATATATATATATATATATATATATATATATATATATATATATATATATATATATATATATGAGTGTATATATATATATATATATATATATATATATATATATATATATATATATATATATATATATATACATATATATATATATGTATAAATACATATATATATATATATATATATATATATATATATATATATATATATATATATATATATATATATATATATATATATATATATATATTTATATATGTATGTACGTATATATATATATATATATATATATATATATATATATATATATATATATATATATATATATATATATAGAATTATGTATATATATATATATATATATATATATATATATATATATATATATATATATATATATATATATATATATATATATATATATATATATATATATATATATATCTTTATATATATATATATATATATATATATATATATATATATATATATATATATATATATATATATATATATATATATATATATATTGTACCAACCGTGTTTCACACAATTGTACATAATTCCTTTTGTATATATTATGGTTGTATCTTCACTCTTCCCTCGCACTAAAACGAACATGAAAATTCAAGTCTGGTTTTTCCTCTGTGATTTTGTCTGTCTTGTGTACTTGTCATGTCCTGTTGCCTTGAGGTTTTGTATATATGGAGAGTGTTCCACAACAATATAACTCAGTCGTTTCCAATCTGCCTTTGATTTCACAACTCCTCTCTCGGCCCGTCACATTGGTGACCCCGGAAGTCGACTCGCTTCCACCGCCCTCCACCCCCACCCCCTCTCCCCTCCATCGTTGGTACTATGACAGTTTCTACGGCAGTTGGCGCTACGGCCTCTCCATTCAAACTTTCATCGTTTGCCAGCGGAGAGGCGTTTGCTTGGTCTCAGCGCGCAGAAGTCCAGTTTCGTATTAGAGGCGTGACTCGCTCAACCACCAAAGCGGATTATGTTCTCGCGGCGATACACGAGGACACCTTCCAAGAAATATCCGACTGGCTTTGTGAACAAGGAGACACCCCAATAGCGTATGACGACCTCAAAGCATACCTTCTGCAACAGTACTCGCCGTCGCCAGCCGCCCGTATAGCAAAGCTTTTTCTGCTCTCGCAACAACCGCTGGGGGACCAAAGGGTTTCGCTTGCCCTCAGGGAAATGACCAGTATCGCTCGCCTTCAACCTGCCGCAGACGGCTCTCCTCGTGAGGTGAACCTACTCCGTGCCCTTTGGATACGCCGTTTACCTGAACCTGTGCGCGCTGCCATACCCGATGTCGATAGTTTACCCATTAAGGACTTGATGACCAAAGCCGACGCCCTTATGGAAAGCCACTTCAAGACCTCCATCAACGCCTCCACCCCTGACGACGAGGATGCCTATTCAACGTACACAGAAGCTGACATGAATGCCGTAGGACATACACGCCTACCCCGTGACGTGCCGAAGCGGCAACAAAGCCGCCCACCACCCACCAATCGCTCGAGCCCCAACAAACGACTTCTACAGCCACTTACTACCTCCCATCCACCGCAGTTTTGCTACTACCACTTCAGATTCGGGGCAACCGCTAAGAAATGTGCCAAAGATTATCAGTGGCCAAAAAACGTGTAAGTAGGCCATCGCTTGTGGCGGTGGCCTTCCATGTTTCTAATCTTTTCTTTTTACAGGATGCAGGAACGGGCGTGCGATTTTTGGTAGACACGGGTGCTTGTCGTTCTCTTTTCCCAAGGAAACTCTTCAAGGCACAACGTAGTCTGTCTACATCTGCCGACGTCTGCTTGGTAGCAGCCAACGGATCTGCGATACCCACCTACGGTTACGAGACCCTCACATTATCGTTCGGAAACAGTAAATTCAATTGGAAGTTTTTCGTTGCTGACGTCACAATGCCAATCCTCGGTGCGGATTTCCTCTCTCATTTCCACCTTCTGGTCGATGTCGCCCACCGACGATTGGTCAACGCGGACTCGTACTTGTCGACACCTCTTCAACCTGCCCCCTCTAACCTCGCTCTCCACATCAGTGCACCCACGGATGCCTACGCCCACCTCCTCACGTCGTACCCGGAAGTTTTCCGTCCAGAACTTCGCCAAACGCCCACGGTTCCTGCTAAGCACGGTATTTATCACCATATCAAGACGACGGGACCCCCAGTCTTCGCAAACAGACGTTCGCCGAAATGGAGAAAATGGGCCTTTGCCAAAAGGCCTCCAGCCCATGGTTGTCACCCTTACACATCGTTCTGAAGAAAGACGGCTCCCTCCGTCCATGCGGGGATTACAGGCGCCTGAACATGCAAACAGAACCGGATCACTACCCCCTCCCAAACATTGCCGATGTAACCTCCTACCTGCACAAAGCAAAGGTTTTCTCTACGCTCGACCTCCTGAAGGGGTATTATATGGTGCCTATGAACCCAGAAGACATCCCCAAGACCGCCATCACCACTCCGTTTGGCACATACACCTTCAATTACTCCTGTTTTGGCCTTTGTAATGCTGGATGGCATCTGAGGGGACTACCCTTTTTCTGTGTATGTTATGTGGACGACATACTTGTGTTCTCCTCCTCAAAAGAGGAACACCTCCGTCACCTGCGAATCGTGCTCGACCGCCTGCAACAAAATGGCCTTGTAGTCCGGTACGACAAGTGTACCTTTGGCGCCAACGAAGTGTCGTTCTTAGGGCACCGTATCACTCCTGAAGGAGTCCATCCCTTCCCTGAGAAGGTAGCATCCGTTCAGAATTTCCCCACGCTCTCGACCGTCAAAGCTCTGCAGGAATTCTTGGGCATAATCAACTATTATCACCGCTTTCTGCCAGCCATTGCCGCCACTCTTGCTCCCCTCTACACCTCCCTCAAGGGCAAGCCAAAGGACTTGAAGTGGGGTCCCCTTCAAGAAGCGGCCTTCTGAAATGCAAAGAAGGCCCTATCAACTGCTGCGGCTCTCACTTTTCCTATCCCACACGACCCTCTCCTTCTCTCCACCGATGCCAGCGACGTCGCTATTGGTGCAGTACTCGAGCAGGTGGTCAAAGGCTCGCCCCGCCCATTGGCCTTCTTCAGCAGAAAACTGTCCAAGGCAGAATCGGGTTATTCTACCTTTGATCGAGAATTGCTGGCGGTGCACCTGACTGTCCGTCACTTTCGCCATTTTTTAGAAGGTACGCCCTTCGTCATTCGCACAGACCACATGCCTCTGGTGCAAGCCTTCACTCGACAATCTGACACCTGGTCCGCCCGTCAACGCCGACATCTCTCCGCCGTGGCTGAATACAATTGCACCCTCCAATACGTCCCTGGGAAAATGAATCCCGTTGCCGATGCCCTGTCAAGAAACACGTTGGCTGCCGTTCAACTGGGATTGGATTACAACGCCCTGGCTGAAGCCCAACGACAGGATCCAGAGTATCAAGCTTGTAGGACATCCTGCACGTCCCTCCGTTGGGAGGATTTTCCCCTCGAAAACTCCAACACCACCCTCCTCTGTGACGTCAGTACTGGTAGACCGCGACCTTGGATTCCTGCTCCCATGCGCCGACAGGTGTTTGATTTCATCCACGACCTATCACATCCCACGTGCCGTTTTACTGCACAGCTGCTGAAGGCAAAGTTCATATGGTACGGCATTTCTAAGGATGCTAAGGATTGGGTCCGTGCCTGTACTTCTTGCCAAACTTCTAAAGTACATCGACACACGGATTCAGGAGTGGGCACCTTTCCTCAACCTCAGCGTCGTTTCGCACACATTCACGTCGACGTTGTAGGCCCCCTACCCACATCACAAGGACATCGTTACCATTTTACCGTCATCGACCGCTCCACTCGTTGGCCTGAAGCCATTCCCATGGAAACTGCAACGTCCGCCTCATGTACATCTGCCTTACTCTCTGGATGGATTTCAAGATTCAGTATCCCTGAGCATATTACTTCTGACAGGGGAACCACTTTCACCTCTCAATTATGGACGTCATTAGCGAATCTCCTGGGCATCACCCTACATCACACAACGGCCTACAACCCCGCTGCCAATGGAATGGTTGAACGTTTTCATCGCACCCTCAAAGCAGCTTTAATGTCCCGCTGCAAGGATTGCAACTGGTTTACTCAGCTTCCCTGAGTCCTCCTTGGACTAAGGACCACTCCTAAAGACGCCCTCGACGTCTCTGCAGCCGAAATGGTCGTCCCTTCCGAGTTTTTTCCTTCTACAACCTCCTCCGACGATCTCCAGCGCATACGTCACGTCGTGGGAAAATTTACTCCGTGCCGCCAGACTTACAAGCCCCCGGCAAAGCATCACATACCAACGGACTTGCACTCTGCAACGCACGTCTTCCTGCGCAACGACACCAGCAAGCCACCGTTAACGCCCCCTTACACGGGACCTTACCTTGTGATCCGACGCAGTCCGAAAGCATTCTTCATAAACATTCGGGGCAAAGAAGACTGGGTCTCCATTGATCGTCTAAAACCTGCTTATCTTCTGCCAGATGACCCGCCTACAGTTCGCCTCTCTAGATCAGGGCGCCCTATTTAACATGTACAGTATGTCATTTTTAGGGAGGGAGCCATGTACCAACCGTGTTTCACACAATTGTACATAATTCCTTTTGTATATATTATGCTTGTATCTTCGCTCTTCCCTCACACTAAAATGAACATGAAAATTCAAGTCTGGTTTTTCCTCTGTGATTTTGTCTGTCTTGTGAACTTGTCATGTCCTGTTGCCTTGAGGTTTTGTATATAAGGAGAGTGTTCCACAACAATATAACTCAGTCGTTTCCGATCTGCCTTTGATTTCACAACTCCTCTCTCGGCCCGTCACAATATATATATATTTTTGGGCTCAAGCCATGTCGTCCTGATGGAAGTTCCTATAGGGTAGCTTCCTAGGGTATATTACAACTAAGGCGATATTCCCAGAGAATTTACCTTAAGGTACCAGAATTCTAACTCCTGGAGCGAGTATCCCTCGTGAAAGGGATATCGTGACATATCAGAGGACATATTCTTGACACGCCACATGGCAATCTGCATCCTGGACAGAGATTTCGTCTCGTAGGAGGGATTGGCAAGAAACGAATTCGGGAAAGAAAAAGGGGAGCCGCTCCCAAGGCTTCCCTATCCTCCGATTCGTATGCGTGCCTGGCGCCAATCTTGGCGCCGTCTGTATTCCTTTTTGCGTAGCTTAACAACTCGGTGTTTTTTCCTGTGTTTCTCGCAAATCTTGGATTTATTCTAATTTTCATGGCTTCTCCGTCTTCGTTGGCCTCTGATAAGTTGAGGATAATGTCTTTTATGTATAAATGTAGGCTCTTGGTAAATTTTGAGTGATTAATAGGATTAATCTTTGATACATGAGCCGTAGCCTACCAGAGGCGTCCTGGACGCTGTCGCTCGCTAGGTATAAGTTTAGTTAGTCAGAGCGACATTTCTGGTTGTTTTGCTTTAATAAATTTTAGCTATTTAGCATTACATAGGATTTCCTTTCGTGCTTAGTATTATTTTGGCGAAGTATTCGCCATTCTGGCCTACGCTAGGCCATGTAGCCTAGTCGTTTGGTCCTAGTACTTCATGCATGATTTTGGTTTTTCCGAGTGTAATAAAAATTTTATTGAAGCTTTAGGCTATGTTTTATACATTTAAGACTGTGTGGAATTTTTCCAAGATAGTATACGAGTGAGTTTCGGTGATTTAGGTAATCGATTCTCTTGGTGCCTAGGCTAAGTTGCTTATGGAGCCTTTGTATACTTTATCATACTCCCCGGTTGCTTTCGTTTCTTCGGAGAAGGTATGCAATCCCTTTCCCTCTGTTTTAGCCTTGGGCTTATCCCTAAGTGGTTTTTTTCCGAATTTATTTTCGATGAAACTATACTGGGGTGTTACTGTACCTTCCTGTTCCTGTAGTATGGTTCAAAGAGGGACAGAACAACAGACTTTTTTAGTCTGAGTCTGTGTTTGTCTGGCTTGGGGCAGAGTCTCCCTCGCTGGCCTGACACAGACAAAAAGGGGGCTTAGCCTCCTTAGGTCTTTACCGAAGGTTTCTGTGAATATGATTCCTTCTTTTGTGATCTACCAGACTAGTCTTTGTTGCTGTTCTCGGGGGAAGATAAGTTTCTTTCCCTAGGAGTAGCAACACCTTCCTTGTTTTGGTGCTCTGGGAGCTGGCAAGTATTGCTGGCCTTCCCCTTAGATCTCCCTTAGGCTAAGATAAGTTTCTTGGCTGCGGGTGATCCGTCACTAAAGCAAGGTCTGTAGGACCCTCTTGTCCCTTCCCTCTCTATCTCCGTAATGGCCTAGCCATTACAGTACTGTACATCGTTCTACATCTGGACCTAGTATAGGTTAGGATGTGGAATTGACTCAGCCCCTTGCCGGCCGCCTTATATTTTTGAGTGCTGCCCGGACCTCCCTTGGTCCCTCTTCCATGCCTGCCTGTATAGCCAGACGGCATTGGTCAGGAAGCCTGAATTAGATTCTCCCCTTCCTTATATGCACTCTTTCTGATTGCCGGGCTTGGAGGTAGTGTACACTCTTATCCCGGCATCCATTCTATTTTTCTTCTAGTGCTGTACCCGACCCGGCTGCCGGCATATGAGGCCGGCAGCCGGGCAGGTGTAGTCCTCTGGTTCTTTTGCTGTCGGCTGGCATCTGTCTTATACCTTTGCCGGCCGGCTTATGTCAGCCCTTATCTGCCGGTCACCAAGAGTGTGGCTGGCAGCTGGGTACTACCTTGTGTGGTTGCCGGCCGGCAGCCACTGCCGGCCGACATTGGCTGTTGCCGGCCGGCAATTGCTGCCGACCGGCACATGCATTTGAACCAGAGTGCTGCCGCCTTATAGCTGTTAAGTAGTATACTTTAAAGCTAGTTATGGTGTGTGCCGGCTGGCACGTATCCCCCTATACTGTACTAGTATTCTTCAGTATAACATATACAGTAAGAAAAAAACTATGGTAAGGGTGTTGGTACAGCACTGTGTGTTCTAACACTTTTGTGTTTTCTTGCACAGTCCTTTGCTGTTGCCCTACAGATAGGAAAGTGAGTTCTTTCCTGTCTATTATCCAGGTTTTTTAAATCATTGATTAGGTGTGAGCTCCACCTGTTTCCTCTAGAAACTTTGCATTGGTTACTCTAGAAAAGATTAACCATTTGATTTTATTATCTGGAAGTCTGCAGCAATGGGTTGTGAGGGAAACACAAGTGTGTGTCTTTCCTTTATGAATTGTTATGCTATATTATGCATATCCAGTGATACATAGTTCACTTGATACTCATGGAAATTTCTTCTCTTTACAGAAGGACACTCCGAAGTGCGGAAGTGCTTTCTGCAACGTCCGCAGCAAGAACCTCTACGGACATGAGTTTTGTAGGAGACACGCAGCATGCGCTGTCTCCAAGGATGATCTCCGGTATGGGGACCCCCAGGTATGTACTGTGTGCACTAACCTGATTACTGAGACCTTTGATTCCCCTAGGACGGAGGAATCAAGGGATATAGTTAGGAAGAAGCTTCGTACCTGGGTAAGGGGCTTCCAAAAGAACACTTCTGGCCCTTATCTTCCAAGTGAGAAGATGAGGGCGTATCTTTTCCCTAAGGCATCAGCTGATGCAGTGATTCCCCAGCCTCAAGAGGAGATCCCTTATGTTCAGATCCAGGTGGATGCTGAAGTCGCGGTCGCGATGCAAGACATCCAGTTAGATGACAGGATGTCTGATGTGGACGAGTGTCTGGAGGAAGACCTCCTGGCAGAAGCCCAGGATGAAGTTCAAGCCCCAGACGTTGTAGAGGTAGACGTCGACGAGGTGTCGGCTACTCCGGTTCAGATTCCGGAGCCTATTCCCTCAACATCGGCCAGTCTCCCAGTAGAGCTGGGACAGGCCCTCTCTTCTATTGTTGGAATGATCCAACAAATGCAGAAGGAGAATTAGGAGAAGGCGGCTGCAATGGAACTGCGAATGCAGTGCCTTGCAGAATCACATGGGCCCCAGAAAAAGCTCAATGTGAAAGACCTTCCCTTGTGCTCAGATGCTAACCCATGGAGGTATGCTGAGCACATGCCGATGACGACTGGAAAGATCGTCCTCTCGGATAAGCTGGGCTCAGTTCCCCTGGAGGAGGTGGAATTCTGGCCCAGCAAGGCATCATATCCGGACTGTTATGTCCGGCTGAGGAAGGAACCAGCTTCAAAGGAGGAGACAGAGCCGAAGGAGGTCATAGTGATGGACCATGCTAAGGCTCAAGCTCTACTTTCATCCTCGATGAAAGAGAGGGGCTTCTCAAACTCAAAGGTAGCCGCATTGAACAGGAAGCTCCCTTCCTTTGTGTCCTCGCCTACTAGAGCCTTCCCCTTTTTACAGAAAGGGTTTCTGGCTGTACTAAAAGCAGTCGAGGCCGGCAAGCCTTGCCCCTCCCTAGAGGAGTGTAAACCCTTGTCGCTGGCCCTGCCTATGGACCACAGAGACTGGAAGGACGTCCATCTTACGTTCTCAGTTGGAAAGTTGGAGGCTGATATTGCCGGACGTCAGTTCGGCGAGGACCTCCCTAAGCTGTCTGACTTTCTTTTGCGAAGAGAGTTCGTTACAAAAGAAAGACTGACTGCCTCAATGTCTCTTCAGACTACTCTCGAGACGATGGCAAGTGACCCCAAGGTCCATGAAATGTTCATGGTAGTGGCCAAGACTCATCTGGCCACAGTGACGAAGAACCTTTATGGCTTTGTCAAGGCAAGGAGAGCTTGTAGGGAGTTCATGTTTACCTCGGCTACGGTGAGGCACAAGCCAAGGAAACTAATCTCCTCCAACATTTGGGGAAAAGACCTTTTCCCTACCGACTTGGTCAAAGAAGTTGTTGATAAGGCCGCCTTGGAGAATAGAAACCTTCTCCAGAAGTGGGGCCTGGCTATCAAAAGAAAGTCTTCCCCGGATGAGGGTCCTCAACCAAAGAGGAAGACTATGAGGACTAGGCTAACGTCTCGGCCAGCCAAGCCTGTTAGACAGCAACAGCAACTGCAATTGCCATTGCCCCCAGTGCCCCAGATCATGGCACAAACCCCGACCACTTTTCAGTGGGTACCCCAGGCCGTGTCGACACAGTCCACGGCATTCACCCCAGCGTTCGATGGGCAGTCTACTTCCTTTCGAGCAAAGCCTAGAGGAGCAGCCAGAGGCTCGTCTAGACGCCCCTCAAGGGGAAGAAGATTCAAGGGTGGTCGTGGTCAGGAAGGCAAGACCTCAGGACGGCAGTCCAAGTGAGGTGATACCGGTAGGAGGGAGACTTCTGAAATTTCGGGATCTGTGGACCTTCGATCCCTGGGCCCACAGCCTACTCAAGAATGGACTGGGCGGGAGCTGGTACAGCACTCCACCCCCGTGCCTTCGGTTTTTCCAACACTCCACCCCCGTTATGGAGGAGTACGTTCAAGAACTGTTGGAGAAAAAAGGTGATCCGAAGGGTGAAGCCCATCAATTTCTAAGGGAGGCTGTTTTGTGTTCCCAAGAAAGACTCGGAAAAGCTCAGAGTCATTCTGGACTTGTCGCCACTCAACAAGTTCATAGTGAATTGCAAATTCAAAATGCTAACACTGCAACACATAAGGACCTTACTGCCCAAGAGGGCATATTCCGTCTCTATAGACTTGTCAGACGCCTATTGGCACATTCCAATTAGCCATCGACTCTCCCCCTACCTAGGGTTCAGGCTACAACGAAGACTATACGCCTTCGGAGCCATGCCATTCGGGCTAAACATAGCCCCAAGGATTTTTACGAAGCTTGCGAGCGTAGCTCTCAAACAATTACGCCTAAAGGGAATTCAGGTAGTAGCCTACATGAACGACTGGTTGGTGTGGGCAGCATCCGAGACAGAATGCTTGTAAGCTTCCAGTCAAGTGATCCAGTTCCTAGAGTACCTAGGCTTCAAAATCAACAGAAAAAAATCTCGACTTTCTCCATCTCAAAAGTTCCAGTGGCTGGGAATCCACTGGGACCTTTTGTCACACCGTTTCTCCAACCCGGCGAAGAAAAGGAAGGAGATAGCGGGTTCTGTCAAGAGACTTTTAGATTCCGAAAGGATATCAAGACGCGAGCAGGAGAGGGTACTGCGCTCTCTCCAGTTTGCTTCGGTGACAGACCCAGTGCTAAGAGCACAGCTAAAGGATGCAATCGGAGTTTGGAGAAGTTATGCATCAAACGCGCGAAGAGATCTGAGAAGACCAGCCGCTTCGGCTAAGTACTCTTCTCAGGCCTTGGTCCCAAGCCAGACATCTAAAGAAGTCGGTTCTTCTTCAGCCACCTCCCCCATCGGTGACGATTCACTCAGACGCCTCGAAGGAGGGATGGGGAGGTCACTCTCATCGGAAAAAAGTCCACGGGACTTGGTCCAAGCTATTCAAGACCTTTCACATAAAACTTTCTAGAAGCTAGGGCAGTGCTCCTTACCTTAAAGAAACTCTCCCTGCGTCACTTGATCCACATAAGGTTGGTGATGGACAGCGAGGTAGTTGTGAGATACTTTAATCGACAAGGATCGAGGTCACCACCTCTCAACCAGGTGATGTTGGCCATCTTCCTATTGGCGGAAAGGAAGAAGTGGTACCTGTCGGCAGTTCACCTTCAAGGAGTCCGCAATGTGACAATGGACGCTCTATCCAGGTTCATACCGATAGAGTCGGAATGGCCCTTAGACGCAGGATCATTCTCCTTCATTCTGAATCAGTCCCAGAACTGCAGATAGACCTCTTTGCGACGAAAGACAACAAGAAGTTGCCCCTGTTACGTGCCCCCTAGGAGGACCCCTTAGCGGAAGCAGTGGACGCGATGTCCCTCGACTGGAACAGATGGTCCAAGATTTATCTGTTCCCTCTTCACAACCTTCTGTTGAGGGTCCTCAACAAACTGAGATCCTTCAAGGGGTAGCGGCAATAGTGGCCCACAAGTGGCCGAACAGCGTGTGGTTCCTCCTGGCATTGGAACTATAGCTGAAGTTTGTACCGCTACCAGATCCAGTTCTGACCCAGCGAGTCCAGAAGTCAACTGTCTGCGCTTCATTACAGAAAACCCGGACCCTGGAGCTCATGATTTTCTCTCCCTAGCGGTGAGAAAGCGTTTCGGGATTTCAAAAGCCAGCATAGACTTCCTTGAGGAATATAAGTGCAAATCTACTAGAAGGCAATATGAGTCATCTTGGAGAAAATGGGTGGCCTTTTGTCAAGGCGAAGAATCCGCAGGAGATCTTGACAGACTTCTGCTTATCTTTCTTCTCCACTTCCATGGTCAAGGATTGGCAGCTAACACGATTTCAGCGTGTAAGTCTGCTTTGACAAGACCCATTCTATATGCCTTCCAGGTCGACCTAGGTAACGAGATCTTTAATAAAGTCCCGAAATCCTGTGCTAGGCTCAGACCTTCAGCACCTCCAAAGCCCATTTCATGGTCTTTAGACAAGTTCTTCATTTCGCTTCTCTGTTGAGCAATGAAGAGTGTGCGTTAAAGGATTTGACACAAAAAGTTATTTTCCTATTTTGCACTCGCGTCCGGGGCCAGGGTTAGTGAGATTGTAGCCTCTCGAGAGAGGTAGGTCGTGTTCAGTTCCTGGTTGGGGGAGAACTGAACCTGTTTCCGGATCCTACGTTTCTCGCGAAGAATGAGTTACCCACCAACAGGTGGGGTCCCTGGAGAATCTGCCCTCTGAAAGAAGATGCATCTCTATGTCAGTAGAATGCCTAAGGGTCTATCTTCATAGAACTTCCGACTTCAAGGGTGGTCAACTATTCAGGGGAGAAACAACAGGCTCAAATTTATCTCTGAATCAACTCAGAGCGAAAATCACATATTTTATTCGCAGAGCGGATCCTGACAATACACCCGCAGGTCACGATCCGAGGAAAGTTGCCTCAT
>NC_090741.1:89107474-89112474 GCF_036898095.1 Palaemon carinicauda | reverse complement strand
TACTAACGATAACATCTCCGTGAAAGATTTTTTACGATTAATGCATTTAACTTGCATGACACTTATGTTGCCTGAAGCTTTAGTGCGGTGCTTTGATAAGAAGTTAATGCCTGCAAGTACGGAATTGGATGTCTATAAACAGATAAAGAAACACATGTCCAAGTGTCCAGATCTCGATCCCGTGTTAACTCAAGTTTTTGCTAAGAATGAAACAAAACCACAAACAGTGAACGTAATTAATAATCCAGTAGCGGGAGTGACGTGTTACAACTGCAAACGTCAAGGTCACATAAGCGCAGACTGTAGAACGAAATTTTGTTCAGTTCACAACACAGGATCACATTCTTATAGTCAATGTTACGCGCGTAAGACACAACAATATCCTAGAAATACACAGTCAATTCCACAGTCAGTTCCATATGGAAATAAAAAGAAAAATCCTCATTTTAACAATAAGAAGAAACAACAAAATGTCAATGCAGTTCAGAGTCCGAAACAAACAAACACTTCTTCAAATATCGCTGAGCCTGGGCCGTCAAACCAGACCTCGCAAAGTCAGCCTAATTTTCAGAATGTGCAGAGCAAAGCAAATACCACATAGTTAACTCTAGAGGGGAAGAGAGTGATATTGGGTCAAGGTCATTTATGTCAACATCAATAGTATTGAATAATCAATTTAATGTTTTATCAGATAATTGTGAGACAATAGATTTTCCTATGAAACACACGGCCGAATTAAGTAAAACAGTGCATGCTCCCGTAGATTTGCAACGAATTCATACAATAATAAGCCAAAATGAGTTACGGCCAACCTTATATGCTGTAAATTTAGAACACAAATCCTTTACGTTATTTTTTGACTCTGGTAGTCCACGTAATATTATGGATTTGAAGACGCATCATTTGTTGTTTTCGAACTTTCCGATTGAAAAATCAGGAATTAGACTTTCAGGTATAGGAAATAATGAATTAAACGTCATAGGCATAACTCATATTCAGATCAGAGTCGGTAATCGCACGTTTGCCGATACATTTGTTGTAGTGAAAAACATTAATATGTATCCAGCTGTAATTATAGGATACCCATCTATGGGAAATCAAAACATTATCTTAGCTCCTGCAAAGCACAGCGTGTATATCAAAGGGAAATTCTATAAGTCTTCTAATACTTTAAAGTCAGTTTTGGATAAAAAGGAGACGACAAATGTAACCGTAACGTACGTTGAAGAACCAATAACTTGTCTCACTAATAAAGAAATAATATACGCGACCCAGCAGAATTCTCGTTCACCCGTAATATCATCTTGCACGCAATATATCAAACCAAACATACCTTCGAATTTAATAGTGCAAATAAAGAAAACACTACCGGGATCTGAAATATTAATCCTTTCCGATACTTTAAAACCAACGGATTGTCTGTCACACAAGCTATTTATACAGTAGGCTCACATCAGCAATGTAATATCGAAGTCTGTAATCATTTAAATAACACTTAAGTAATTCACAAAAATCAACATATCTTGGATGTAAAACATTAATATGTATCCAGCTGTAATTATAGGATACCCATCTATGGGAAATCAAAACATTATCTTAGCTCCTGCAAAGCACGGCGTGTATATCAAAGGGAAATTCTATAAGTCTTCTAATACTTTAAAGTCAGTTTTGGATAAAAAGGAGACGACAAATGTAACCGTAACGTACGTTGAAGAACCAATAACTTGTCTCACTAATAAAGAAATAATATACGCGACCCAGCAGAATTCTCGTTCACCCGTAATATCATCTTGCACGCAATATATCGAACCAAACATACCTTCGAATTTAAAAGTGCAAATAAAGAAAACACTACCGGGATCTGAAATATTAATCCTTTCCGATACTTTAAAACCAACGGATTGTCTGTCACACAAGCTATTTATACAGTAGGCTCACATCAGCAATGTAATATCGAAGTCTGTAATCATTTAAATAACACTTTAGTAATTCACAAAAATCAACATATCTTGGATGTAGAAGTTTATAAACATCGTATTCTTACCGTTGCTGAAATCAATCACTCTCAATCAGTTGCGGATGAATTCCTTTTACGATCTATTAAAAATAAAATCAGTAAGGACATTCAAGACGAAGAAATTCAGCAGAATATTTTTGAACTTTTAACTAAATATACAGATGTCTTTTCCACTACGGATGGATCCTTAGGAAAAACAGATGTGATCGAGCATCAAATAAGGTTAAAAGACAAGAAAAAAATTATATATGTACCCTCGTACAGACTCCCTATGAAATTCCAGAATGAAATAAATGATGAAGTAGGTAAAATGTTAGAGGAAGGAGTCATTAGAAAATCAAATAGCCCTTATAATTTTCCTTTAATAGTTGTACCGAAAAAAGATCGAACATGGCGTATCTGCGTCGACTTTCGTCGTGTAAACGAGGAAACGATCCCTGATCGATTCCCAGTGCCATGTACTGACGATATTTTGTCTTTGTTAGGTCAGAATAAATATTTTACCAGTTTGGACTTACTTAAAGGCTTTCACCAGATATCATTAGAAGAAGATAGTATCCCATACACAGCCTTCAGCACAGCCAGGGGACATTATGAATTTTTACGGATGCCTTTTGGTTTACGTTGTGCTCCTATAACATTTACAAGAATGATTAACATAGTGTTTGGAGACTTGTTAGGGGATATATTGCATGCCTATATGGATGATCTTGTAATCTTTTCCAACACCTTAGAAGAACATCTACGTAAGTTAGAACTAGTACTACAGAGATTAAGACAACATAACTTAAGGGGAAAGATTAGTAAGTGTGAATTTTTCAAAACAGAATTAATATATTTGGGTTTCATGGTGTCAAGCCAAGGTCTTAAAGTAGTCCATGATAAGGTGTCGGCTATACGTAATTTTCCCATACCTACTAATGTCAAGGGAATACAGCAATTTCTGGGTTGTAGTGGATATTACAGGCGTTTTATACGCAACTATTCAAAAATAGCCGCTCCTTTAACTGATCTTACGAAGAAGGGCGTAGATTTCATATGGTCTGAGCAACATCAACAGGCGTTTAATACTTTGAAAGATGAACTGTGTAGTTCTCCTATCTTAAAATTTCCTGACTTCGGTAAGGAATTCTTCATTGCAACAGACGCCTCAGACTTAGGAGTAGGAGGGGTATTGCTTCAGCAATATGATAAACAGTTTTTCCCGATAGCTTTCTATTCTCGAAAATTGAGAACTTCCGAAAGTAAGTATGCAGTAATAGACAAGGAAGGACTAGCTATTGTTAATTCGCTAGTGCATTTTAAGTTCATAATTTACGGTTATCCCGTTAAGGTTCTTACTGACCATAAACCACTAACAGAGTTCTTTAAAGGCTTCAATCACAGCCCTAAACGAACTCGGTGGCATTTAATCATTCAAGATTTTGGCGCAAGAATCGGGTATTTACCTGGGAAAGCAAATATCATTGCGGATGCATTATCACGCAACCCCGTGTCATCTTGTACGGAGTCTTTAGCTGAATTAATAGATATATCAACATCCATGCCTATTGTAAAAACAATATCTGAACAAGAAGATTTAGGCTGGAGTGCTGAATTGTTACAGACTGAGCAAAGAAAAGATCAGAAAATAGGAACAATTATAAATGCTTTGAAAGGCAATCATAAAGAAAAAGAATATATAAAGTATAAGCAGCAGAATTATATAATCAAAGATAATATTCTGTGTAGGACTGTGACAAGGAAAACCCGCAATACACCACATGTAACTAACGACCAGGTAGTAATACCAATCTCACTTATTTCCACTGTCCTGAATTGGTTGCATTCAAATCCATTACATGGACACCCTGGGTTCTCATTAATGTCACAGAAAGCCTAATCATTGTTTTATTGGCATACAATGCTTACAGATATAAAAAGACACATAGCTAATTGTCGCACATGTCAGGAAAACAAACGGCATACGAAAACACCTGTCAGCCTAGGAGCTTATCCTGTTCCTAATCAACCCTTTGAAAGAATACAATTAGATTTGTTAACAGGATTTTACGAGTCAGACAGAGGAAATAAGCACCTCTTAGTAATTATAGATGCTTTAACTCGATATACAGAACTAATAGCGCTTAAAACTAAAACTGCGATTGAATGCGCTAGGAAGTTTTACGAGTGTTACATTTGTAAACATGGAATTCCACACATGATAATCTCAGACTCGGGTGGTGAATTTAATAATCACTTTCTTACCTCATTGTGTGAATTCCTCAACATAAAGAAGATTAATACCATGATATATCACCCAGAGTCGAATGGGCTAGTGGAAAGAGCCAATAGGAAGATATTAAATATATTGAGGGTAACACTAGGGGGATCAGACCCCAACTGGGATATTGCAATACCGGCGGCACTGAGTACTCTGAATCATTCATATCATATATCAATTAAAATGTCACCGCATGAAGCATTGTATGGTACCCCAGTTAGAACACCTTTCCATGTATTAACGCCTACAACTAATCTATCAAATCCTTTAAAAGAATTTATAAATGCAAGTATAAGTCGATATGATATCCTTCGAAAGAATTTAGAAGAATCACAAATCATAATGAAAAGGAATCATGATAAAATAGCGAAACCAACTAAAACATATACCGTGGGTGATAACATCTATATTCAAATCAATGTCAGAAAAGGGCTCAACTATAAACTAACACCTAAGTTTGAAGGCCCATTTAACATTTTGGAAACATTAACGGCCAATAGGTTCAGAATTCAAAACGTAGCCCAACCCACGGATGAGAGAATAGTACCATTGTCTCACATAAGAAATTAAAAAGAAAAGAGAGGAAAAGAAGTGAGGAAAAATTTTATTTTGTGTGACTAAAAGTTTTCTTTTTAATACAAGAGTAATTACATATATTTTTTCTCGTTACAGGTTTCCAAGATGAATTTTTTGTTGTTGGGAGTGATATTGTTCGCTCAG
>NC_090741.1:89097474-89099974 GCF_036898095.1 Palaemon carinicauda | reverse complement strand
ACATTCATCATCTTTTAGAAATTGTTCTTTCTATTTATTATGCTGACTAGTATTAATACTAGAGAGTTATGGCGTCTTTTGACTGGCCAGATAGTACTATATTTGATCCTTCTCTCTGGTTGCAGTTTATTTTCCCTTGGCCAACACATACACCGAATAGTCTGGCCTATTCTTTACATATTGTCCTCTGTCCTCATACAACTGACAACACTGAGATTACCAAACAATTCTTCTTACTGCACTGTAATTGTTCAGTGACCACTTTCTTCTTTCTAAAGATAGAAGAGACTATTTAGCTATGTTAAGCAGCTCTTCTAGGAGATGGACCCTCCAAAAATCAAACCATACCTATCTAGTCTTGGTTAGTACCCGAGCCTCTCTACCATGGTCTTCCGCTGTCTTGGGTTAGAGTTTTCGTGATTGAGGGTACACTTAGGCACACTATTCTATCTAATTTTTCTTCCTCTTATTTCCAAAGCTTATATAGTTTATATAAGAGACATGTTGTTACTTTTCTCAAAATATCTTATTTTTCCTTTTATACTTTCCTCACTGAGCTAATTCCCCTTATGGAGTCCCTGTCTTATGGCATCCAGCTTTTCTAATTAGGGTTGTAGCTTAGCAAGTAATAATAATAATAATAATAATAATAATAATAATAATAATAATAATAATAATAATAATAATAATAATAATAATAAAGATTGATAAGCTTGAAATACACTATTAGCCTCTGAAAATTTTCACCGTTCAGTTGTTAAGCTACTGCGCTGATGCCACTCCTTACCGTATATTTAAAAAAAAAAAAAAAAACAGTTTCTAAAGACTACTTTAAGGTAGGGGAGACATGGCACTTCCGCTAATCAAGGGTAAATTGTCAATCCTTTATATCTGGGCTATACTGAAGCTCTGTAGCGCCGTGGCGCTTCCATATTTTAATGTATTTCAAACGACCTGGGAGTAAAAACAGACGGCTGTAATGGGAAAAGTGGCACCTTCCCTAATTATAAGAAAAACTTCGACCTTTTGTGACTGGGTTATAACGGAACTTGTAGATCGACTAGTAACGAGAGGGATTTTGAAAAATGTTGATGTGTTGGGTAATTGGTGCCGGGTAAAGTCTCGTTTTTCTCACTTTTCTAAGACATTATGTTAAACCCGTTAATTACCTTTTGGGGGAAAATCTTTTTTAATATAAACTGAGGCTATATGAGAGAGAGAGAGAGAGAGAGAGAGAGAGAGAGAGAGAGAGAGAGAGAGAGAGAGAGAGAGAGAGAGAGAGAGAGAGAGACGGTCTTGTAAAATAGCAAACTCAGATAACTAGAATTGTCCTTATCAAGAGATAGATAGATAGATTAAATAAGGAATTAAGATTTACCTAATTCTTGCTCAACAGTAGCGTAATGAATAAATATTTAAATATGAAATTTGAAAACTATCATATTTATTATTATGTAAGTCTTTTTTATATTTCTATTTATTTTTAATTTTATTATCTAATTAGTTTCCATTTAAATGGTATAATTCATCTCTCCTCATTTTGTCATTTTGAAATTGTTGACGTAATCCGAAAAAATGTACCTACGTTAGAGATGATGATTATAATAATAATAATAATAATAATAATAATAATAATAATAATAATAATAATAATAATAATGATAATAATAATAATAATAATAACATTGGTAATAATAATAATGATGATAATAATAATTATAATAATAAAACGACGAAAGCATTGACTTAATAGCATATTTGATTATGGATAATCAATGGAATTTCTGTAAAGTCAATGGAATTTTTGAATTTTTTTTTTACTCTTGATAATATTTTGGTAGTTCAGATAGTTTGAAGTTAGCTTGGTGAGACGCAATAATTCAGTTTGACAAATCAGCTGGCAGTCATCGGAAGTAATCATAATAAGCATCTTTTAATATTATAAAACTACAAAGACAGTCAAAGAAATACCCATCCATTTATTCTTAGTCCAAGGAAAGGCCAAAAGAGAACCCTAGAAGAAAGTTCTTTGTACCCAAATGGGGCATATCATTCCATGCAAGGACTTCAGATCCATCCCCAGGGACGAAGGATGTTTCTAACGAGTCATTTGTCAATTGAAGTCTTTCTATGTGTCATCGTTAAGGATCAGAAGCGAACCGGGCTTGCTCATAAAGACACCGAGAAGTAAATTCCACTTTCTGGATATTTACGACAGTTGTGTTGCTTATCAGTTGCAAATCTTGAAGGAAAGCATTTTTAACTATGTCTGATAGATACGAGTAAAAGGAAAGGTAATTTGTATATATATCCATAAAATGGAAAGGGTATATTAACACTTTTGTATAAAATAGAGTCAAGGTGTGATCATTCTACGTATTTGTAGTGAATTAGATATTTTATTTTTTCTGTAAGTGAATTGTGGGAAATCTAGATCAAAGCTATTTACCCTCGAAATGGTAATGACTTTATCATTACTTGTTAAGTTACAACCTTTTTT
>NC_090741.1:89072474-89084974 GCF_036898095.1 Palaemon carinicauda | reverse complement strand
GTGTGTTTGTGTGGGTGGGTGTCTGTATACGGATGTGTCTCTTTTTTTGTGTGTGACTGTAAGTGCGTTTGTGTATAGTTATTTACTTGGATAGAAATAGAAAAAAAAATATATTAAGGGTTTCATTTTTTTCATTAATACAATTCCATTCAATTTTTGCTCCATGCACTTTCTATAATTGATATTAACTATATAATCATGCACGTAAAAAATGATCAACGCTAATCATTCTCATAAATATAAGTTGCATATAATAGAGATAACCCCGGAAATTAACATTTAATGGTCCTTTTTTAAGTTATCTGCGACCGGCAAGATAAGTAGATCTTCTTCAATTTACCAAATATCCATTTAATTTGGTATATAATCTTTTAAAGGTAATTATGATCACGTTCATGCCCAGAAACTAGAAGTTTAAATTAGATTGATATATCAACAAAACATAATTTTTCTCAACAGGAAAAGAAAGTCTTATGATAATCGGTTATTCAATGTTTTGCATATAGGTGTAAAGAGGCTTCAAAGATTGGGTAACGATGATTTCTCAATAAATTGATATGGTATTATTAGTTAGACTTTTCAGTGGGTTTGATTTCGGAATAGTTACAGGCTTATGGCATTCAGCTTTTCTAAATAAGGTTTAAACTGTGCTTCGAACAACAGCAACACCTAAATCATTACTACTACTACTACTACTATTACTCCTGTTGCTGCTTTTTTTATATACTACTGCTATGACTACTACAAGAAAACCAGTACTACTACTTTTAATTATAGTAAAACTGACAATTACAATTCTAAGTATTATAGTAATGATGATGCTATAACAACAACAGCAACAGCAATGCTAATATTAATAATGATTATGAAAGTAATAAGAATAATTGTGATATTAAGAGCAATGCAGATGATATATTAATCAACAATCCATCCTTAAAACAAACAAATAACCTGTCCACCTAAAAATCCATTCGACATTTATATTTAAAATCATCAATCACCTTTATTGCAACGCTATATGAAATAAAACATGGGATGAAATATATAACCTTTTCTGTATCTCTTTTCCATATATTGAATCTGAATACGAGAAATGCAGTGCTCTATCCCCAGTACTTCTCTTTTGAATATAATATTTCTTTTCTGATATATGAAATGGCATTGGTGGCGACCACATGGAGTAAACAAACTAAAATTGTTGTATTTTACTTGTTTGTTTATGTGTTCATTGTTTTGTTTGTAGGGCTTTCTACTTTTGTTTAAGAGATTTGATTTATAATGTATTTTTTTATATTTCTCCATTTTTCCTTTTTCTACTCCCTCCTTCCTTTTACATCTGTTTGTTTGTTTTAGATTAATCTGACCTTGTACTAAATGTGTATATGTTGAACAGGGTGACATAAGTCTCTTTTGTTAGTTTGTATATTTTTTATTTTAACGTTGTAACCGTTCTGAAAAATATGTTATTTCATATGTTCATTACTTCTAATAGTTTATTTCCCCATTTTCTTTCGTCACTGGGATATTTTACCCTGTTGGAGATCTTGGATTATAACATCCTGCTTTTCCTAGTAAGGCTGTAGCCTAGCTAGTAGTAGTAGTAGTAGTAGTTATTGTAGTAGTAATAATAATAATAATAATAATAATAATAATAATAATAATAATAATAATAATAATAATAATAATAATAATAATAATAATAATAATAATAATGACTTGCTTTTTGCATGAAAAGTAAATTTAAAATTCTTGTGTGATCCAAAAACGCTTGATTCTTATTGTGCTGACTGAAAAAGGATGTTTATTCAACTACAGAAGTACCTCGGTTTATGAGTTTGATTAGTTCTGGGAGCGAGCTCCAGCCTAAAGAAATCGCTCCAAAAAAAAAAAAATATTTTTCCCATAAAAAGTGCGGAAAATTCACACGATTCAGTGCATACGTTTATAATTAAAATCATGCATTCATTCTTGGAAAATCATACTATTAATTGTTGAAAAATTGGCAACCCCTAACATAAGAAGTTAATACTAAATGAGAAGTAAAAATAGAAATATTGACAAATTAACTCGTACTTTACCTTTGAGGAGAGTTGTTGCTGGTTTAAGAGGAGGAGGAGGAGGAGGAGGAGGAGGAGGAGGAGGTAGTTAATGCTTGAAGGAAGAATCTCTCTCTATGAAAGCTTTTGGTAAAATATTGAACGTCATTCGATACTACTAACTGAATAGAATAATTTACACTTTCATGATTTTTTTTTCCTTTTTTGTTTACACTATTATAATCAATTATGAGAAGGAACCTATCTAAAGACATCTGTGCTAGTCCTGGTTTTAAAATGTCATGAGAATCAGACATCTCATGATCAGTTCATAGATTCGCTGCTTGCCCCCACAAAGCCTTACCTGGATGATGGGTTTCTAAAATGTTTTCCTGCCTTTCCCAGCTCATCCTTCCTCTTCTAGTGGGATATCCTCCACAACTTCTTGTTTTTGCTCCGTATCAAACTCCATCATCTCCTCTGTCATCATTAGCTGCCTCTTCTGTGTGTACGAATCTGTGAAAATCCCGTTCAAGAACTTAAGTATGCCATAGTTTCTTCAAACAGTATTATGGATGCAATGGTAACATCTTCTAAGGCATTGTCAAAGTCTTTTAAGCTATTAACAATTTGAAAATCTTTCTAAAACTCTTAAATGGTATACTTGATCCATTCTGTGAAATCCAAGCATTATTGGAACATTATTTTGTATAAAGCTTCTTGAAATTCTAGATCACATGCTGATAGAAGGGTTCGAGTATGAGAAAAGTGTTTTGAGGCAGGATCTTCATTTTGATGAGTTCGATCTCATCCATCAAGGTATCTTCAAGGCCATCTTAAAAGACTCCTCGGATACAAGGCTAATGGAGCATAGAGGTGAAACCGTAGACCCCAAGTCAGGGTCCATTACATCACTAATATAAAGTAAAACACATTAAGGTGTCAATACAAAGCGGATAGAGACCAGGAACGTGTGCAATGTCTTTTAAAGGTTGGAAGGCCAATAATAAATGGCAGAGGCAAGGGGAAGTGACATTGCACTATCAAGCAGGACAATCCCCTCTAAACCCAATCTAACAACAGGGAGGGCCAGAAAATGACTGCTGATGGATCAGCAGATAGACCTATAGGCTCCTTCAAACCATCTATCCTTAGCTCCCAAGGATAGTGAGGTTGCACCTACCAAAGGAACTAATGAGTTGGGGCGGGACTCTTAACCCCAGTGTGGCGATCACCAGTCACCACATTGGCCACTACATCGCATTCTTTTTCCGCTCATGAGTCACCTTTAAACCTTCATACTAGACCTGGGTGCCTCAGTCCATCTTGTTCTTAAGAGAAGCATAAAGCAGAAGGAAGGTAAAGGGTAGATTAATCTCTCCTTTAATCCTCCACGAGCAAATAAGGTCACTTTAATAACTTGGAAAGGAAAGCTTGAAACTGCCGAAGCGACCCATGATAAATGGATGGTCTGTTCGCTGAGGTCGATGCAGCAAAGTACATAAAAGAACTAATTAGGAATTTTGCATCCGATTCCTCAACTTTCCCAGCATGTTTTTATCTTTTCTTCCTGGAAGTTTGTGGCAAAAGGGTCAGATTGTGTATCTGACCCTTTTGCCACAAACTTTGGCGTTGTGACTTTTTAAGAGGATATAAAAAACGGATTTTGAGCGAAGCGAAAAATCTATTTTTGGGTGAGATGGCCATGTCGTCCTGATGGAAGTTCCTATAGGGTAGCTTCCTAGGGTATATTAAAACTACGGCGATATTCTCAGAGAATTTACCTTAAGGTACCAGAATTCTAACTCCTGGAGCAAATATCCCTCCTGAAAGGGATATCGCGACATATCAGAGGACGTATTCTTGACACGCCACATGGCAATCTGCATCCCGAACAGAGATTTCGTCTCGCAGGGGGCGATTGGTAAGAAACGAATTCGGGAAAGAAAAAGGGGGAGCCGCTCCCAAGGCTCCCTATCTCCCGATTCGTAAGCGAGCCTGGCGCCAATCCTGGCGCCATCTGTATTCCTTGTAGCGTACACGAGGTGCTACAGATACTGTATGTAGGGAGGGGTCTTACAGCCCTTTCTTAGAAAGGCAAGGGCGGGTCCATCAGGACGACATGGCCATCTCACCCAAAAATAGATTTTTCGCTTCGCTCAAAATCCGTTTTTTGGGCTCAAGCCATGTCGTCCTGATGGAAGTATACCAGAGCATTACTGTATCTGTGGATTCTCAGAACGTGCCGTACTCCCCGGAGGTAATTTTTCCCGGTTGACTAGACCTAGAGACCTAAGATGTTACCGTTATACATCTTTTCAACTAACTATAAACTATGTTAGAACTTCCTGCCCCCTACAGGGAAGAGTCCTACTAGACTCTGGAAAAGTCTCGAAGAGTACATATACCTATGTATGACTACCAGGCAAGCTAATATAGTGGTCTCGCCCTATATTAAGTAAAGCATATTTTGTAAAGAACCACTGCGTCAATATGAAATATTGACCAGTAATCCGCACAATACTTGTATTGGACAAAGGTTTATATCCGCATAGGAAGAAACTAATAAAACCGCCCTCGTCCCTTTATGGGACGGAGTCCTCCATTAGGGGAGTTCATAAACCAACGCAACATAGCTTGCATAAAAGAACAATTCTATTAGAATTATCCTAGATAAGGTACATAGAATAAATGCTCAATTATACCAATAAATTGACACAGGTGAAAGAGACCCAAGGTTCTCAAGAACAAGTTTATTAACAGACAATAAATAGACAGGTTAACAACAATTATATATATATATATATATATATATATATATATATATATATATATATATATATATATATATATATATATATATATATATATATATATATATATATATATATATATATATATATATATATATATATATATATATATATATATATATATATATAATGAGAATAACCCAAAACTTTAAGCATAAGTATGATAGTAAACAGAACTTGTTTATCTGAAAGAAAAAACATCCAATGCACCTTTTTTAGATACCGAGGTATCAAGTCATAAAAGTCTGTATTACAAATCAATCACATTAGCGTTAGAAAAGCTCGGCACACATGTCTGCACTTATGCTAGGTTCACCTTTGAAAAAGGAACAGTCTATGGGGGCACTTGGTGCTCTCATTTAGTTTGTAGTACAGTATGTACCTGCACACTCACCCTGGACTTAATCGTCCTAATTAAGACCACTGTTCCTCGCAGAGTTAAACAGTAGGGTTAACCACACGACCCACTGCTACCACAGATCTCTTTAGTTCCTCTACTTGCTTCGCATAGTGGCGAAAGAACACTCTGGAAGACTTCCAGCCAGTGTATGAATGGAGATGTTCAAAGTCCATACAATTAATGAAATTTAGGGTTGAGGCAACTTTCCTCGGATCATGACCTGCGGGTGTGCTGTCAGGATCCGCTCTGTGAATAAAATATGTTATTTTCGCTCTGAGTTGATTCAGAGATAAATTTGAGCCTGATGTTTCTCCCCTGAATAGTTGACCACCCTTGAAGTCTGAAGTTCTACGAAGATAGACCTTTAGGCATTCTACTGGACATAGAGATGCATCTTCTTTCAGAGGGCAGATTCTCCAGGGACCCCACCTGTTGGTGGGTAACTCATTCTTTGCGAGAAACGTAGGATCCGGAAACAGGTTCAGTTCCCCCCCATCCAGGACCTGAACACGACCTGCCTCTCTCGAGAGGGCTACGATCTCACTAACCCTGGCCCCGGACGCGAGTGCAAATAGGAAAATAACTTTTTGTGTCAAATCCTTTAACGCACATTCTTCATTGCTCAACAGGGAGGCAAAATGAAGAACTCTGTCTAAAGACCATGAAATGGGCTTTGGAGGTGCTGAAGGTCTGAGCCTAGCGCAGGCTTTCGGAACTTTATTAAAGATCTCGTTATCTAGGTCGATTTGAAAGGCATATAAAATGGGTCTCATCAAAGCAGACTTACACACTGAAATCGTGTTAGCTGCCAACCCTTGACCATAGAGGTGGATGAAGAAAGATAAGCAGAAGTCTGTCGAGATCTCCTGCGGATTCTTCGCCTTTACAAAGGCCACCCATTTTCTCCAAGATGACTCATATTGCCTTCTAGTCGATTTGCACTTATATTCCTCTAGGAAGTCTATGCAGGCTTTCGAAATCCCGAAACACTTTCTCACCGCAAAGGAGAGAAAATCATGAGCTGCAGGGTCTGGGTTTTCTGTAATGAAGCGCAGACAGTCGACTTTTGGACTCTCTGTGTCAGAACTGGATGTGGTAGCGGCACAAACTTCAGCTGTAGTTCCAACGCCAAGGGGAACCACATGCTGTTTGGCCACTTGTGGGCCACTATTGCCGCTACCCCCTTGAAGGATCTCAGTTTGTTGAGGACCCTCAACAGAAGGTTGTGAGGGGGGAACAGATAAATCCTGGACCATCTGTTCCAGTCGAGGGACATCGCGTCCACTGCTTCTGCTAAGGAGTCCTCGTACGGGGACACATACAGGGGCAACTTCTTGTTGTCTTTCGTCGCAAAGAGGTCTATCTGCAGTTCTGGGACTTGATTCAGAATGAAGGAGAATGATCCTGCGTCTAAGGACCATTCCGACTCTATCGGTGTGAACCTGGATGGAGCGTCCGCTGTCACGTTGCGGACTCCTTGAAGGTGAACTGCCGACAGGTACCACTTCTTCTTTTCCGCCAATCGGAAAATGGCCAACATCACCTGGTTGAGAGGTGGTGACCTCGACCCTTGTCGATTCAAGCATCTCACAACCACCTCGCTGTCCATCACCAATCTTATGTGGATCGAGTGACGCGGGGAGACTTTCTTTAAGGTAACGAGCACTGCCATAGCTTCTAGAAAGTTTATGTGAAGGGTTCTGAATAGCTTGGACCAAGTCCCCTGGACTTTTTTCCGATGAGAGTGACCTCCCCATCCCTCCTTTGAGGCGTGTGAGTGAATCGTCATCGACGGGGGAGGTGGCTGAAGAAGAACCGACTTCTTTAGATGTCTGGCTTGGGACCAAGGCCTGAGAAGAGTACGTAGCCGCGGCGGCACTGGTCTTCTCAGATCTCTTCGCGCGTTTGATGCATACCTTCTCCAAACTCCGGTTGCATCCTTTAGCTGTGCTCTTAGCACTGGGTCTGTCACCGAAGCAAACTGGAGAGAGCCTAGTACCCTCTCCTGTTCGCGTCTTGATATCCTTTCGGAATCTAGAAGTCTCTTGACAGAACCCGCTATCTCCTTCCTTTTCTTCGCCGGGATGGAGAAACAGTGTGACAAAAGGTCCCAGTGGATTCCCAGCCACTTGAACTTTTGAGATGGAGAAAGTCGAGACTTTTTTCTGTTGATCTTGAAGCCTAGGTACTCTAGGAACTGGATCACCTGACTGGAAGGTTGCAAGCACTCTGTCTCGGATGCTGCCCACACCAGCCAGTCGTCCAGGTAGGCTACTACCTGAATTCCCTTTAGGCGTAATTGTTTGAGAGCTGCGCTCGCCAGCTTCGTGAAAATCCTTGGGGCTATGCTTAGCCCGAATGGCTTGGCTCTGAAGGCGTATAGTCTCCGTTGTAGCCTGAACCCTAGGTAGGGGGAGAGTCGACGGCTGATTGGAATGTGCCAGTAGGCGTCTGACAAGTCTATAGAGACTGAGTATGCACTCTTGGGCAGTAAGGTCCTTATGTGTTGCAGTGTTAGCATTTTGAATTTGCAATTCACTATGAACTTTTTGAGTGGCGATAAGTCCAGAATGACTGAGCTTTTCCGAGTCTTTCTTGGGAACACAAAACAGCCTCCCTTGGAATTTGATGGACTTCACCTTTCGGATCACCTTTTTCTCCAACAGTTCTTGAACGTACTCCTCCAGCAAGGGGGTGGAGTGTTGGAAAAACTGAAGGCACGGGGGGTGGAGTGCTGTACCAGCTCCAGCCCAGTCCATTCTTGAGTAGGCTGTGGGCCCAGGATCGAAGGTCCCACGATCCCAAAATTTCATCAGTCTACCTCCTACCGGTATCATTTCACTTGGACTGCCGTCCTGAGGTCTTGCCTCCCTGACCATGACCACCCCTGAATCCCCTTCCCCTTGAGGGGCGCCTAGACGAGCATGTGGCTGCTCCTCTAGGCTTTGCTCGAAAGGAAGAAGACTGTCCTTTGAACGTTGGGGTGAATGCCGTGGACTGACCCGGCACAGTGGTCGGGGTTTGTGCCACCATCTGGGGCACTGGAGGCAATGGCAATTGCAGTTGCTGTTGCTGTCTAGAGGGCTTGGCTGGCCGAGACGGTAGCCTAGTCCTCATATTCTTCCTCTTTGGTTGAGGACCCTCATAGGGGGAAGACTTTCTTTTGATAGCCAGGCCCCACTTCTGGAGATGGTTTCTATTCTCCACGGCGGCCTTATCAACAACTTCTTTGACCACATCGGTAGGGAAGATGTCTTTTCCCCAAATGTTGGAGGAGATTAACTTCCTTGGCTCGTGCCTCACCGTAGCCCCGGTGAACACGAACTCCCTACAACCTCTCCTCGCCTTGAAGAAGCCATAAAGGTCCTTCGTCACTGTGGCTAGGTGAGTCTTAGCCACCACCATGAACATTTCATGGACCTTGGGGTCACTTGCCATCGTCTCAAGAGTAGTCTGAAGAGACATTGAGGCAGCCAGTCTTTCTTTTGTCTCGAACTCTCTTCATAAAAGAAAGTCAGAGAGCTCGGGGAGGTCCTCGCTGAATTGCCGTCCGGCAATATCAGCCTCCAACTTTCCCACTGAGAACGTCAGATGGACGTCCTTCCAGTCTTTGTGGTCCATAGGCAGGGCCAGCGACAAGGGTTTACACTCCTCCAGGGAGGGGCAAGGCTTGCCGGCCTCGATTGCCTTTAGGACAGCCGCAAACCCTTTCTGTAAAAAGGGGAAGGCTCTAGCAGGAGAGGACACAAAGGAAGGGAGCTTCTTGCTCAATGCAGCTACCTTCGAGTTAGAGAAGCCCCTCTCCTTCATCGAGGATGAAAGTAGAGCTTGAGCCTCAGCGTGGTCCATGACTATGACCTCCTTCGGCTCTGTCTCCTCCCTTGAAGCTGGTTCTTTTCTCACCCGGACATAGCAGTCCGGATATGATGCCTTGCTTGGCCAGAATTCCACCTCCTCTAGGGGAACTGAACCCAGCTTACCGAGATGACGATCTTTCCAGTCGTCATCGGCATGTGCTCAGCATACCTCCATGGGTTAGCATCTGAGCACAAGGGAAAGTCTTTCACACTGAGCCTTTTCCGGGGCCCATGTGATTCTGCAAGGCACTGCATCCGCAGTTCCATAGCAGCCGCCTTTTCCTGATTCTCCTTCTGCATTTGTTGGATCATTCCAACAATCGAAGAGAGGGCCTGTCCCAGCTCTACTGGGAGACCGGCCGATGTTGAGGGAATAGGCTCCGGAATCTGAACCGGAGTAGCCGACACCTCGTCGACCTCTTCCTCTACGACGTCCGGGGCTTGAACTTTATCCTGACCTTCTGCCAGGAGGTCTTCTTCCAAACGCTCGTCCACGTCAGACATCCCGTCATCTAACTGGATGTCTTGCATCGCGACCGCGACTTCAGCATCCACCTGGATCTGACCTTGGGGGATCTCCTCTTGAGGCTGGGGAATCCCTGCATCAGCTGATGCCTTAGGGAAAAGATATGCCCTCATCTTCTCACTTGGAAGATAAGGGCCAGAGGTGTTCTTCTTGAAGTCCCTTACCCCAGGTACGAAGCTTCTCCCTTGCTATATCCCTTGATTCCGACGTCCTAGGGGAATCAAAAGCCCTCAGTAATCAGATTAGTGCACACAGTACATACCTGAGGGTCCCAATACTGGAGATCATCCTTGGAGACAGCGCATGCTGCGTGTCTCCTACAAAACTCATGTCCGCAGAGGTACTTGCTGCGGAAGTTGCAGAAAACATTTCCGCACTTCGGAGGGTCCTCCTGTAAAGAGAAGAAATTTCCATGAGTATCAAGTGAACTATGTATCACTGGATATGCATAGTATAGCAAAACAATTCATAAAGGAAAGACACACACTTGTGTTTCCCTCACAACCCATTGTTGCAGCCTTCCAGATAATAAAATCAAATGGTTAATCTCTTCTAGAGTAACCAATGCAAGGTTTCCAGAGGTGAAGCTCACACCTAAGCAATGGTTTTAAAATCCTGGATAATAGACAGGAAAGAACTCACTTTCCTATCTGTAGGGCAACAGCAAAGGAATGTGCAAGAAAACACAAAAAATGTTAGAACACACAGTGCTGTACCAAAACCCATACCATAGTTTTCTTCTTACTGTATATGTTATACTGAAGAATACTAGTACCGTATAGGAGGATACGTGCCGGCCGGCACACACCATAACTAGCTTTAAAGTATACTACTTAACAGCTATAAGGCGGCAGAACTCTGGTTCAAATGCACGTGCCGGCCGGCAGCAGACAATGTCGGCCGGCAATGGCTGCCGGTCGGCAACTACACAAGGTAGTACCCAGCTGCCGGCCACACTCTTGGTGACCGGCAGGCAAGGGCTGACATTAGCCGGCCGGCAAAGGTACAAGACCGATGCCAGCCGGCAGCAAAAGAACCAGAGGACTACACCTGCCCGGCTGCCGGCCTCATAGGCCGGCAGCCGGGTCAGGTACAGCACTAGAAGAAAAATAGAATGGATGCCGGGATAAGAGTGTACACTACCTCCAAGCCCGGCAATCCGAAAGAGTGCATATAAGGAAGGGGAGAATCTAATTCAGGCTTCCTGACCAATGCCGTCTGGCTCTACAGGCAGGCATGGATGAGGGACCAAGGGAGGTCCGGGCAGCACTCAAAATATAAGACCCTTGCCGGCCGGCAAGGGGCTGAGTCAATTCCACATCCTAACTTATACTAGGTCCAGATGTAGAACGACGTACAGTACTGTAATGGCTAGGCCATTACGGAGATAGAGGGGGAAGGGACAAAGAGGGTCCTACCAACCTTGCTTTAGTGACGGATCACCCGCAGCCAAGAAACTTATCTTAGCCTAAGGCAGATCTAAGGGGGGAGGCCAGCAATACTTGCCAGCTCCCAGAGCACCAAAGCAAGGAAGGTGTTACTACTCCCAGGGAAAGAAACTTATCCTCCCCCGAGGACGGCAACAAGGACTAGTCTGGTAGATCACAAAAGAAGGAATCATATCCACAGAAACCTTCGGTAGTGACCTAAGGAGGCTAAGCCACCTTTGTCTGTGCCAGGCCATTGAGGGAGACTCTACCCCAAGCCAGACAAACACAGACTCAGACTAAAAAAGTCTGTTGTTCTGTCCCTCTTTGAACCAGACTTACTGGAACAGGAAGGTACAGTAACACCCCAGTATAGTTTTATCGAGAATTTATTTGGAAAAAAAACCACTTAGGGATAAGCCCAAGGCTTAAACAGAGGGAAAGGGATTGCATACCATCTCCGAAGAAAAGAAAGCAACCGGGGAGTATGAGAAAGTATACTAAGGCTCCATAAGCAATTTAGCCTAGGCACCAAGAGAATCGATTACCTGAATCACCGAAACTCACTCGTATACTATCTTGGAAATATTCCACACAATCTTAATGTATAAAACATAGCCTAAAGCTTCAATAAAATTTTTATTACACTCGGAAAAACCAAAATCATGCATGAAGTACTAGGGACCAAACGACTAGGCTACATGGCCTAGCGTAGGCCAGAATGGCTAATACTTCGCCAAAATAATACTAAGCACGAAAGGAAATCCTATGTAATGCTAAATAGCTAAAATTTATTAAAGCAAAACAACCGGAAATGTCGCTCTGACTAACTAAACTTATACCTAGCGAGCGACAGCGTCCATGACGCCTCCGGTAGGCTACGGCTGTTGTATCAAAGATTAATCCTATTAATCATTCAAAAATTTACCAAGAGCCTACATTTATACATAAAAGACATTGTACTCAACTTATCAGAGGCCGACGAAGACGGAGAAGCCATGAAAAGTAGAATAAATCCAAGATTTGCGAGAAACACAGGAAAAAACACCGAGTTGTTAAGCTAAGCAAAAATGAATAGAGATGGCGCCAGGATTGGCGCCAGGCACGCTTACGAATCGGGAGATAGGAAGCCTTGGGAGCGGCTCCCCCTTTTTCTTTCCCGAATTCGTTTCTTGGCAATCGCCCCCTGCGAGGACGAAATCTCTGTTTGGGGTGCAGATTGCCATGTGGCGTGTCAAGAATACTTCCTCTGATATGTCGCGATATCCCCTTTCAGGAGGGATATTCGCTCCTGGAGTTAGAATTCTGGTACCTTAAGGTAAATTCTCTGGAAATATTGCCGTAGTTGTAATATACACTAGGAAGCTACCCTATAGGAACTTCCATCAGGACGACATGGCTTGAGCCTAAAAAAAGTATATATAACTTGAATAGGGAGATA
>NC_090741.1:89043761-89053761 GCF_036898095.1 Palaemon carinicauda | reverse complement strand
TACTTGGTAACTAAATTATTTATCATTATTATCAATCAATATCATTATCGATAATATATAATCGAATTATTAATCATACAACGTAAGGAATTAATCGGCGCAAAGATTAAGGACAAAATAAGAACTTTTATTATAAAATTTACTGAAAGAACATATGTATCTCGCAATTGTCCTTCTTTCCCCAAACGGTAAAAACTGGTCTATTTGTGTTCTATTTATCTTTATGTGTTTGCGTTGGTCAAAGCTAACAGGGTGTAACCTTTACAACTAACGACTCCAAAGCTAACAAACATTGTTATCTGGATCAAATAAGATATGAAATTCCTAGTGTCAACATTCGGAGCCGATATAACTTTATTGACATTGAAAACTTTGGTTTTATTCCGTATTTCATTTTTTTGTGCCAGTACCACGGTATTATTATTATTATTATTATTATTATTATTATTATTATTATTATTATTATTATTATTATTATTATTATTATTATTTATATGATCGAGACTGTGCATTTATTTACTTATTTCTCTGTCTGTGTCCGTGGACAGGATTTCCTTAAAACTACTCCACGGAGTTTGACGACATTTTCACCACAGGTATATCTGATGTCATGGACGGCCCCATTAAATTTTAGTGATGATCCGTATCCGGATGAGGATTCTAGCTTTTTTATTTGGTTGTCTGTGTGTTTGTGGAAAGGATCGCATCAAAACTACCCCGCAGATTTTGACGTAATTTTTTACCACATATAGTTCTTATGTCATGTACAACCCGAATAACCTTTAGCTTGACGTCAGAAATCTCTGATTGCTAATTATTATTATTATTATTATTATTATTATTATTATTATTATTATTATACACAAGTAGATTTTTTCCAATAAAAATTGCCTTTATGTAAATTGTAACGTGTATTCAAATATTTATGTATGTTGGTACTTAATTACACGTACCCTTTTATATTACCAGTGCCAATGCATAGGAATGTTCTCTTAGTTCAGTATGTTGAAGTTACTCTTAAGTGTTGTATTGATTGATTCAGGTGTCATTGTAGAGACAAAATACTGAAGTGTTTTTTAGCATGGGTAAAAACTCAAAACATTCAAAATGGATAATGTCTATACAATGCCTTTTGAAAGTATATAGGCATCGTAGATTAATTTTCTTAGCATTCAAAATTAAGGTGGATCTTCTTTTCAGTATGTATAGTTAAATTTCATTTACACCAGCTACTATGTATATTGGGAGTTAAATAGCTGGACAGGATTAGAAATGAGACTATAAGAGAGGTTACTCGAGTGCCATATGTGGACGAGATCATGATGAGGGGTAGATGGAGATTGTTTGGGCATGCTCTTCGCACTCCCCAAGTGGGATTAGTTTGCCAAACTTTTAGCTTGGCTGCACAAGGCACTAGAAGAATCGGAAGACCCAAGCCTACATGGCTCAGAACTATGAAACACGAAGTAGGAGATGATGAATGGAGAAATATTGGATTAAAAACTCAAGATAGAGACGACTGGCGAAATATAACAGAGGCCCTTTGCGTCAATAAGCGTAGGAGGATATGATGATGATTATGTATTTTATGTAAGGTTATTTTTTTTCTTATTCTCAATAGAAACTTGCTTGGAAACTTTCCGATCGTTTCTTTATTAAATTTTTGGTGTTTTCTGATAGTTTTTCTTGATCATGTTTAGGAGATTTTTTTCTTCAGATATATCTTATGGTGATCCCAATTAAAAAAATTTGAATTACAGCTCATTTTTTCTTAAGTTTCTCCCATTTCATTATTCTTTTATTACTAGAGTGTTTATATACATACATACATACATATATATATATATATATATATATATATATATATATATATATATATATATATATATATATATATATATCTATCTATATATATATATATATATATATATATATATATATATATATATATATATATATATATATATATATATACATATATATATGTATGTATGTATATATATATATATATATATATATATATATATATATATATATATATATATATATATATATAGGTGTGTATGTGAGTGTACTTACGTGTATACGTATATGTTTATATTTATTTCTGCATATCATTTGGGAACTATAACACTGTTTTTTCCTGGTTACCATAGGAATGAATTTATTGTAAATAATGATAATAATAAATAATGATGATGGTAATTATAATGCTAATAATAACAATGCTATATACAACTTTGCAATTCAAAGTTTATTATATGTTATGCTTTTGGTCAAAGTAAGAATCGCAAAGGTTATCATTCACTAATTACTAATCTTCTATTAAAGATTCCTTCAGACAGGCTGATAGACAGACCGTACAGCATAGCTAACGTTCCTTTCAATTTAGCATGTCTGAATGCACTTTACCCCTTCCTCTTATCACATTAGGTATTCAAATAGATGTTTAATAAGTAGATGGAATTAGCAAATAGATTCTTTAAATTCCCACTGTCGAGAATTTCTCATTACTCCTGTTACCCTTAAGGACCTGGTATTCCAATGCCTCAAGGGTTTGTAGTGTCATTCTCCCTAACAGGATTTTATAAATCCCCCTTCAAATCATTAAATCCTTCCTAGATTTGTCTGACTCCTTTTCATTCGGAGCACTTCTGGAATTTATATTTTCTTGGCTTTTATCAGCATATGTTTTTAAAATCTTCAAAGTCTAAGGTTCAATTGCTATTGATATTTTGTATTATATTTCAAATTTTACAATTTTTTCTTTTTTCATAAGTATGAGTGTTTTGTTTATCGGGGATTATAAGTTATTTTTAGTTACCGATTTACATATCACGTTTCTCAGTTTCATTTTGTATAAACTATAAGGCATGGGTGGCTTTCTATGTGACCTTCTTCAGTATTTTATGATAAGAATTACACCAATTTTGTAAGGTATATATTTATCCTCAATATGTTATATGACACCCTCGTCAGCAGTACATTTCGTACTCTTGTAATTCATGTAGAGCAGGTGAAGTGTAATTACTAGAGGTTGTCCATTCCGGTTATTTACTTCTTGTTTCACTTCTCTAGCTTTATCTTGTCTGTAGTTGATGTAACAATTGTTTAAAAGTTTTGAAACCTTTCATAAATCACAGTTATTAGAAACCCAATTGAAACAAAAGGATGGTGACTCTACACACAAGAAGTGATAACTGTCGAGGTACTTATTGAGGCACCCAACAATATCGTACAGGCAGAGACCCAATTGGTATTTAAATATCATAGATATACGGAGAGTTTAAAGGTCAATTATGAATGAGAGAGGCAAGGGACAGTGACAATGTCCTAGCAGGGCAATACCCGAGAGAAATACCGTATGATCAGCGGCTGAGAATCCTCTACACCCATGCTAGGATCAGGGATGGCCAAGGAATAGTTGCTGATGACTGAGTAGGTACACGTCTAGGATCCCTCAAGCTCCTCACTAGCTCAAAATGATGGTGAGGTTGCAGACACTAGAAAAGTACTATCAATCTTAAGTCGTCTCCTACCCAAGTCTAGCAGATCCCCAGGCAGTTGCATTGTGGAGGATTAATTTTTTTTTTATTTTTTCTTTATTTTTTGTTTGCTAAATCCAGAGAGAGAGAGAGAGAGAGAGAGAGAGAGAGAGAGAGAGAGAGAGAGAGAGAGAGAGAGAGAGAGAGAGAGAGAGAGAGAGGGGTAGTTAGTGAATCGATTGTTTGTGGTGAGAAAGACTGTTGGTATAAATGAGATTGTTTGTTTATGTTTTAGTTAGGTTACGACAGTGGTGAATGTCTTGAGTGAATGCTTATTTTGATTTGAATGCAGCAACAGTCAGTTCTGTTTGAATGCTGGATTATTATCATCATTATGTTTATTGGATTCGACCAGCGTAGAAGTGATTGTTTATTTTTTGAGCCGTGATTCCTCCGTTGGAGAGGTTTTCTTTGAATGTAAAATTGTTTGTTGACAACCTGGCTTATAAAAAGGAACTGGATGCGACAGTTCAGATTTAGTTAAATGTTGATGACCCTGACCGAGTGATATTACGATTGCTGTTGATGATGATGTTTATGATGACGATGATGGCATCCAGGACCCCAATCAGGGAAGTAGTTCTGGCAAATTGCCACACAGTGTATTGCTAACCACAAAGCTGTGGTTGTGCCGTAAAAGACAGATCAGCAGTTTGTGGACGGCTGTGTTAGTGCCATTAAAATGCAGTATATCATATAAATATACATATTTGGGTGCTGATGTGAAGTTTAGTTTTAAGTTTGATATGTCTTTTTTTTATTTGAAGGGTGTTACGTTTTTTATATATCTAATACTAAGTTTATGATTAGTTTTAAGTATTTTGATTGTGGATGGTTTTGGTATTAATTACTTTAGTTTTAAGAAATATAGTTCTAAGAATACGTTTTGTTTCTTTTGTCCTCTTGTCTAAAAGTCTGGTTTAGATAACGTAAGGGGAAAGTTTTTGTTGCGGAGACAATTGTCTGTTAGAGTGATTCAGGGTGTGGGGGTTGTTCTAGCGGACATCCCGCCACATTATTTTGGCACCCGAACAGGGACTGCCGAGGTGGGATTGGAAGCTGGACTCTTAGACGAAGGTCGGAATTAGGATTAAGGTTCATGAAAAATGGAGGAGCAATTAAGGGTTTTGAAGGAGGAATTGCGGCTGAGTAAGGAGCGAGAGGAGAAGTTGTTGCAAGAGAATAAAGGGTTAAGGTATGAGAATGAGGAGATGCATAGGAAACAGGGAAAATCAGGGAACTGTAGAGAGAGTGGAAGAGGGTGTTGAGATAAGGATGCGTGAGAATGAAGAACGAATGGAAGCTATGATGGGGCAGGTAATGGGAATGATGAAAATGTTCATGGGTGAAGGGACAGTCGGAGGAGTGGCCTCTGCTACAGGTAAAGGGTTGCTGGTGGAAGAAAAGGTTAAGGTAAGTGATAATGGGAAAAGAAGTGATAGTGATAGTAATAGTGATAGTGAAGTTAAAGGGACTAGGCATAGTAAGGGTGAACAGAAATGTGATAGGAAGAATGAGAAGAAAGGTAGAAGTAATATGAAGAAGGGAAAAGAAGAAAGGTCAGTATGAGAGTGAGGATGATCGTGAATGGGTGAAAGTGGTAAGTAAGAAAAAGGGTAAGAAGTGAATGGTTAAGGATAGGAATTCAAGTGTTGAAGTGGATTCATTATATTCAAATGAGGAAGAAGGCAACAAGGGAGTAGGCAGTGAAGATAGTGAGAATGAAGTTGAAGTTTGTAAGACAGTGTTTATGAGAGAGGTACCTAGGTGTGAAATGTTCAATGATAGCATAGTATTAGGGATGTGTATTATTTTTTTAGGGAGTATGAGAGGTATTGTCACGATAAGTATGGTGATAGTAAGAGAGTTTGGGCTAGAGAGTTAGGAGAATATGTGACTGGGTATTTGTTGACGATGTATGGTGTGATAATGAGTGTAGGGAATGTTGATTATGAAAGTGTTGTGGAGGATTAATTTTTGTTTTATTTTCATGTTTTGTTTTTTGCCAAATCCTGAGAGAGAGAGAGAGAGAGAGAGAGAGAGAGAGAGAGAGAGAGAGAGAGAGAGAGAGAGAGAGAGAGAGAGAGAGAGAGAGAGAGTGTATCGATTATTTGTTGTGAGAAAGACTGTTGGTATAAATGAGGTTGTTTGTTTACTTTTAGCTAGGTTAAGAGAGTAGTAAATGTTTCGGAGCGAATGCTTTTTTTATTTGACTGCAGCTTATGGCAGTTGCGTTTGTGAGTGCTGGATTACTATTTTACTATTATTTATTACCAACGTGGAATTGTTCATTGGTTTTCTGAGTAAGTGCAGTTTTGTTTATATTTGCTTGTCGTGATTGTGAATGATAGGAACTGTTTATTATTCATCTTTGATTATAGTGCGATAGTTTAGTTAGCTAGGAGTGTTCCTAAGTGTTTTTATTTTTTATTTTGGCAGGCCGTGATTCCTCCTTTAAGAGAAATTTTTTTTTTGTGAAATTCACTGTTGATGACCTGGCCTGGAACTGATTATATTTAGACTGCTCTTTGGATTGACAATTGTTGATAACCTAACCCGTTTACTTTCGATTGATGATGATGATGATGATGATTATAAGTACCACCCTAATTACCGAGACAGTTGTGGCAAATTACCACCCAGTGGATTGTTGACCACAAAGCTGTGGTAGTGGGCTGCAAAAGACAGTTGGCAGTGTGTGGACGACTGTGTTGGTGTCCATAAAACATATATATAAAAAAATACGTATTTGGTGTTGGTGCGTAGTTTAGTTTTAAGTTTTGTTAGGGTTTTATTTTTGGGTTTATATGAATGGTGTTTTGGTTATTATATATTTAGTGTTAAGTTTTGATTAGTTTAAAGTGTAAAGTTTTGATTAGTTTAAAGTGTTAAGTTTTGATTTTTGATGGGTTATGATTTATTTCTAAGTTTTAAGAAATATAGATTAAGGTTATGTTTAGTTTTGTTTCTTGTCCTTTTGTCCAAGAGTCCCGCTGCTGCTAACGTAAGGGGAAAGGTTGTATTGAGGAGACATTGGTGTTGTTTAGAGTGATTCAAGGGTGTGGGGGTTGTTCTTGCAACATCCCGCCACAGTGTGAAAAAGAGAATAATTGAGCAGGTAAAACGTATGAAAGGGAGCGTTAGGTATAAGCTAAAGAATGATTTTTATGAGGCACAGATGAATGTAGGAGAATCGATATCGATGTATGTATGTAGGTTGGAAACGTTAGCTAAGAAGTATGGGGATGAAGGCATAAATGAGAATAAGGAGCTAATGATGACGTTTTTGGCTACTGTACCCGAGAATGTTGCTGAATTTATTCATTTGAAACATAAGGAGAAAATGAGGTGGACGCAAGAGAGATTAACATGGGATGATATACTAAAGATAGTTGAGGATTATGAGTTAGATAGGTGCATGAAAGAAAGTAAATCTATGAGTGTAAGAACTGAAATGGAAGAAAGTGTAATAGAATTTGGTAGTTATAAGGATGCAATTTTGAGAAGGCTAATGAGGATAGCTAATCAGGTATTAGAAAGGAGTGTTTGGGCAAGTAACGAAGGAAATGTGCAAGCAAATGGTGGATTTAGGCAGGGTAATTGGTGCAATAAGGATAGGAGTGTGAGTGTGCAATGAGATATGTCAGATAGTCGTGTACGTGATGAAAAATGTTATAGGTTGAGAAAGTAGGGCTTAAGAAAAATGAATGTAGATGGGCTCTAGGTGCTTGTTTTGGATGTGGTGAGGTAGGTCATAGAATTAGCGAGTGCAAGAAAGAGAAACGGGTAAAATGTTATCGGTGTGGTTTGACTGGGCACACAGTGAGTGGATGTCTTAGTAATTGTATGAATGTAATTTGTGGTAATTGTGGTAAGAATGGTCATTATGCTAGAATGTGCAACGAGCTGCGGGGTAAGTGTACTGAATGTGGTGCAGATGGGCATTTAGCTAGAGTATGTAGGAAGAAGGATCAAGTCAGGCAGGATGTTCGCAAAACTAGAGTGTAAGAGGGTTTAGCTGGGTCAGTCCGCCTGTGTGTGTGGAAGGAATAGGATCAGTGTTTGTGAGAATGGGATGAATAATTGGTTGGAAATGAGCAACTATGAATCTAGTATGTGTAAGAAGTTAGGGCTGGAAAAATAAACAATTATTGTTAGTTGAATATAGGAAAAAAGAGGCGTTTGAAAGTTTTAAGTGATGAGAAAGTGCAAGGGAAATTGATAGATATAGGTAAGAATACGAATAAGTATGACAAGGGTGTAAATGTGCAAGTAAGTGTGGAAGGGAAATGTATTAATGCAGATGAAACGTGGCTGAGTATGAATGATACTTATAGTGTGTGTGGCTTTTCGTTAGATGATGTAAAAGAAAAAATGAATAGCGCAAGAATGAGAGATAGGAGAATGATAAGTAGCATGAATGAATCTTTTGCTAAGGTTGAGAATGTTTTTGATGATATGAATGAACTGTTTACATAAATGAGTGTAATTTTTGGGCCAGATGAGAACGAGGTAGATATGATTGTACATGATACATCAGATGACAGGGGTTTAGATAGGAATAGTGTTAATGATTGTGATAAGGAAGAAGTGAATGAGAGTGTGCATGAAGGCCCAGTTACTCGGAGTGGAGGTCCCGTTCCCGACTGCGACTGGGTAATGAAAAAAATAATGTAAGTGTTGTGTGAGAAGGATTTGACAAAGTAAGGGGGGAAGAATGTGGAGGATTAATTTTTGTTTTGTTTTTATTTATTTTTTGTTAGCCAAATCCAGAGAGAGAGAGAGAGAGAGAGAGAGACGAGAGAGAGAGAGAGACAGAGAGAGAGAGAGAGTTAGTGTATCGATTGTTTGTGGTGAGAAAGACTGTTAGTATAAATGAGATTGTTTATGGTTTAGTTCGGTTACGACAGTGGTGAATGACTTGGGTGAATGCTTATTTTGACTTGACTGCAGCAAGAGTCAGTCTGTTTGAATGCTGGATTGTTATCTTTATTATATTTATTGGATTCGACCAGCGTGGAAGTGATTGTTTATTTTTTGAGCCGTGATTCCTTCTTTGGAGAGGATTTCTTTGAATGTAAAATTGTTTGTTGACGACCTGGCTAATAATAAGGAATTGGATACGACTGTTCAGATTTAGTTAAATGTTGATGACCCGGACCGAATGATATTCTGATTGCTGTTGATGATGATGTTTGTGATGACGATGATGTCATCCAAGACCCCAATCAGGGAGGTAGTTGTGGCAAATTGCCACACAGTGTATTTCTAAACACAAAGCTGTGGTTGTGCCGTAAAAGACAGTTCGGCAGTGTGTGGACGGCTGTGTTGGTGCCATTAAAATACAGTATATCACAAAAACATAAGTATTTCGGTGCTGATATGAAGTTTAATTTTAAGTTTGTTAGGTTTTATGGGGGGATTTATATAAATGGTGTACAGTTATTTTATATTTAGTGTAAAGTTTTTGATGAGTTTAAAGTGTTGATATTTTGATTGTTGATGGTTTATGATTTATTTTTAAGTTTTAAGAAATATAGTTTTAAGGTCATGTTTTGTTTTTATGTCCTTCTTGTCCAAGAGTCCAGTTTATGATAACGTAAGGGGAAAGTTTGTATTGAAGAGTAATTTGTCAGTTAGAGTGACTCAAGGGTGTGGGGTTTGTTCTTGTGACATCATGCCATAGCATTTCCAATAGGCTGTCGTAAGACCGTGAACACAGGTTCCTTGACTAGTACTACCGTATTGAAACCGCTAAATAGGACATAAACGATCTCTATGCCTGTTTTCAGTGAGACAGGAAGGCCTACTATTTTTTTTATTTTTTTTTTTCATACTCAAAAATTTATTTCGGGCTAGCTTCTACGATATCTAGGATATGGGTCGATTAGTCTTTATATATCCTATTCATATTATATATATATATATATATATATATATATTCTGTATATACATACGTATGTATGTGTGTATATTTGAAGAAAGAGTCATAAAATATTCTATAAATATGTCGAATTGCATAATAAAAACTACGTATAGCAATAGAGAAATCTAATTACTTACGTCCACTGATTACAATTTTTTTTTTATCATAATGAGAGTACATGTCGGTTAACCGTTTGCATTAGAATATATTTGTATATCTGATAGTGGCACCTTTCAATTTTGTAACCAGATTATTTAGAGAATAGGACCAAAACCACTATTACAAAGCCAGATGTCCTGCTACAGGTTCTTCCCCATTATTGTGCGAGTTCCCGTGAAGGTTTGTATCGAGCCAAGTGCTGTCATATATAAGTGGGTCCTTGAATTCCATTTGCAAATTTGGTTTGTGTGTACGTTGCCATAACTTGGGTGACGAGATTTTACTTTAAACTCGATTGCTGTCAGGATTTAAATATTCATTCTTATGATCCTATTGAGTGGCTATAAGAATTAGTTTTTATAAGAAAAGA
>NC_090741.1:89016261-89038761 GCF_036898095.1 Palaemon carinicauda | reverse complement strand
CGACCCCTGAATGGGAGAAGCCGTAAGAAAAATAACGGAACAAAAAAGTTTTGTTTGTATAAAGAGTATTGATAAAAAAAACTGAAGGTTTGCGAGTGTCCTGAAATCTATTGTTAAATAAACAAAGATATTTAGCGCGTATATTTCATGTATTTTCTGAATAGTTTTTTATTTATTTTATGAATGTTTGTACGTTCACGAATAGTTTTGATTAATATATATTTGCCCTTAGGAATGCTCTCGCATATTATCTGTCAGGATAGAGAGTGATTTTTCTTTTACTGCTTTTTTTCGGAAAAGACAGACATACGTATATATATATATATATATATTCATTTATATATATATATAAATATATATATATATATATATATATACACACACATATATATATACATATATATATATATACATATATATATATATATATACATATATATATATATATATATACATATATATATATATATATATATGTATATATATATATATATATACACACACAAACACACACACACACACACACACATATATATATATATATATATATTGTATTAACGATAGTGCAGATTAAACTTTCGTAATAATTACTCTTCTCTGTTCGGTTTTGAAAGAAAATTTCTTTTATAAATTTTTAAGTGAAAATTCTTCTAGGCAGTGCAGAAAGTACAAGCAGTATCGCTGAAAGCAACCATCGTTTATAAAACTGCAGATATAGGCAATTCCTGTTAAAGTTTTTCATCAATAAAATTAATCAGAATCTTTGCCCAAATAACATTTTTTGTATTGTGAGGATCTCGAGATTTTAGGTGAAAAAAAAATTACCCAAAAATAAAATACGAAATTATTTAAATCAGTAAAATGGAAAATTCAAAATTTGTTTTATTGAGTAATTAAACTGAATTCTTCTCATTATCAACACCAACACGAAAGGACACAAAGAACACAAGTGATAATTTTTTCATTAATATTGACAAAATGACTGGGTAATTTCCCAATCCTATTGCTCCCCTGTCCAGCTATTATTCCAAACATTCCGCTTACACTTCACTCTGTTATGAGCAAGGGAGTGTGGATGAGGAATGGGGTTTAATAAAACACACATAACATACTCACTCACATTTATTTATCTTGAAAATTATATATATTTATATATATATATACATATATATATATATATATATATATGTGAGTGTGTGTGTGTATGTATATTATATACGAGAGATAAAGTAGATATACAACGGTAATAAATGCAGTCGGTTCTAGTCCACTGGGGGACAAAGGCCTCAGACGTATATTTATTCATGTTACGAGTTTGGTCCTTTTTCGTCACCATGCTGGCCACGGCGGATTCCTGACTCGTACAACTTCGCTGATTCTGGCGATACAAAAACCCTCTCGCTACGTTAAGATATTCCCACTAAGAAAAGGATATATATATATATATATAATATAAATATATATATATATTCATATTTATTTATATATCATACACTATAAATATATATATATATATATATATATATACATATATATATAAATATATATATATATATATATATACATATATATATAAATATATATATATATATATATATGTATATATATATATATATATATATATACATATATATATATATACTATATATATTTATACATTTTTTGAGCTTCGTGGGTACAATCACGTTTCGGTTTTAAAGCTTTTGGTCATTCAATACATGCGTCAGTTTTCCCTTCCCTGTCTCACACTTTCTCCCAGAACTTCCTCCTTTCTCTTCAAGTTGGCAAACAAATTGTAAACTCTTAACATCAATCTTCTCGCTTTGGCGAGTTTCTCTTTTTTTTTTTTGCAAAAAGAGTGTATCTTTAAAAGCTACCATGCATACTCAACTCGTGCCCAGAAAGCAACACACAGCACAAGAAAATCAGTGAAGAAAAATACAGATGAAAACGAAGGAAGGAGAAGAGGAAGAGAAAGAAATATAGAAAAAATGAGGTGAGGTCGAGAAAAATGGAATGTCTTGGAAAATAGACTGCAAATGAGACTGTACTTTGCTTGAATGGAAGATACCAGAAAGAGTCTGAAACAAAATCCAGAAATCTTGGAGGAGCTGGGTATGAATATGGTAATTCTTGACCAAGATGTTTTACTAATTCAGTTTATACAAGAACTAGACTTTATAAAGACGACGGTATTCTCTTTCTTATTTTCAGAAATTAAACAATGTTTTACTAAAATTATTATCTCAATTCCCGAAGCTGAGAGGACTTTTATTCTCTCAATTCCCGAAGCTGAGAGGACTTTTAAGAAGAGTTTACCAAAGAAAACATTTGCTACTTGTACAAATTTCATGATTGGAATTCTATGGAAATTTAGAAAAGTTCACAATTGGTATTCCATGGGAACTTGGAAAGTTCAGGATTGGAATTCCTAGGGAATTTAGAAAGTTCACAAATGGTATTCCATGGGATTTAGAAAGTTCACGATTGAAATTGCATGAGAATTTACGAAGTTCACGATTTTAATTGCATGGGAATTTGGAGAGTTCACGATTGGAATTGTATGGGAATTTAGAAAGTTCACGATTGGAATTTCATGGGAATTGTGAAAGTTCACGATTGGAATTCCATGGGAATTTAAAAAGTTCTCGATAGGAATTCCATGAGAATTTAGAAAATTCAAGATTGGAATTGCACGGGAATTTAGGAAGTTAACCATTGGAATTGCATGGGAATTTAGAAAGTTAACAATTGGAATGGCACGAGAATTTAGAAAGCTCACGATTGGAATTTCATGGGAATTTAGAAAGTTCATGATTGGAATTCCATGGGAATTTAGAAAGTTCACTATAGGAATTACATGGGAATTTAGAAAGGTCACGATTAGAATTGCATGGGAATTTAGCAGGTTCACAATTGGAATTCCATGGGAATTTAGAAAGCTCACGATTGAAATTCTATGGGAATTATGAAAGTTCACGATTGGAATTCCACGGGAATTTAGAAAGTTCACGATTGAAATTCCATGGTAATTTAGAAAGCTTACAATTGGAATTCCATCGGAATTTAAAAAGTTCACGATTGGAATTCCATGGCAACTTAGAAAGTTCTCGATTGAAACTCCATGGTAATTTAGAAAGTTCACGATTAGCATTCCATGAGAATTTAGAAATTTTACGAATGGAATTCCATTGGAATTTAGAAAGCTCAATATAGGAATTCTATGGGAATTCAGAAAGTTCACAATAGGAATTCCATGGGAATTTAGAAAGTTCACAATTGGAATTCCATGGGAATTTAGAAAGTTCACGATTGAAATTCCATGGGATTTTGGAAAGTTCACGATAAGAACTCCATGGGAATTTAAATAGTTCACGATTGGAATTTCATGGGAATTTAGAAAGTTCAAGATTGATATAGTAGGGTAACTTATAAAGTTCACAATTGGTATTCCATGGGAAGTTTAAAGTTCACGATTGCTATTCCATTTGAATTTAGAGAGTTCACTCCAGGTATTCCTTGGGAACTTATAATGTTCACGATTGGAAAACCTTGGAAAATTAAAAAACTCACGATTGAAAATTCATGAGAATTTAGAAATTCCGCGAATGATATTCCATGTGTACTTAGAAAGTATCGATTGAAATTCGATGTAAACATTGGAGGTTCCTGTTGAAATTCCGTTTGAACTTGGAAAGTTCACGGATAAAATTCATAAGGAATTTAAAAAGTCAACGATGGAAATTCTATGGTAACTTCATGTAGAGTATCTCTCTCTCTCTCTCTCTCTCTCTCTCTCTCTCTCTCTCTCTGTGCAAAAGAGGTATCATAATAGATGAAGATACTCACAGTAAGTGAATACATTGTATTAATAAAAACTCTCTCTCTCTCTCTCTCTCTCTCTCTCTCTCTCTCTCTCCCTCTCTCTCTCTCTCTCTCTCTCTCTCTCCAAGATAATCATATGTGGTCGACTGATATCTCAAAACCTCAAAAATATATTTCGAGAACTGTTTTCCTTTGGAAGTGAACCCCGGCTTTTGCTTTATATGCAAAACACTCTTCTCCTGCTCAGAATAACATGAAATATAAAACAAAGCCGCTATACTTCCAGGTCTAATTAAGGTGGATAGACATAAAACTACCTTTCAAAGTTTATGAAACTTGTTTGTTCAGCATTTTCAATACAGTGCAAAGTTAATATTACAAGTAGAAGTCTGCTCCTCGTGCAATCAACAACACAAACAATCGGGAACACACATACTTACACTCACACACCCACACCCACACTTTATATATATATATATATATATATATACACTAGAGCATTAATATAGATTTATACATAAAAGTATGTATACTATATATATATATATGTATATATATATATATATATATATGCACAAGTGCATTAATATGGATTTATACATAAATATGTATATATATATATATATATACACACATATATATATATATATATATAAATATATATATATATATATATATATATAGCTAGATTTTAAGTAGACTTTCCGAGAGACAAGGAGGCGCATCCTTTTTGAAGGCCCCACTATATAAACCAAAGCGGTTTGTTTGGCCACAAACATTGGCAACATATCAACGCGTTTTTCATTCCGGTCGCTCAAGACTTTTTGAGCTTTGCTAACTCTTGTTTGAAGAGAGAGAGAGAGAGGAGAGAGAGAGAGAGAGAGAGAGATAGAATTCAAGGTATTCATTCCACTCTATAGAATATTTCATGGCTGTAATCGTTAGAAATATATATTAGACATCAGGGAGAGAGAGAGAGAGAGAGAGAGAGAGAGAGAAAGGTGTACTGCTCTGCTGTCTGCTTTTATGACGTCACATTCCTCATTATAACTCGAACCAAAAAGCTTTATTTCTGCATATATATATATATATATATACACGTACACACACACACACATATGTATATATATATATATAATATATATACACACATATATATATATATATATACATATATGTATATATATACATACATACATATATATATATATATATATACATATATGTATATATATACATACATACATATATATATATATATATATACATACATATATATATATATACATACATATATATATATATTATATATGGAACAAATACACTCAGCTTCGATCTTTTGCTCAGAGAGTTTATGCCTCAACTGAAAAGGAGTACAATTTACCATAAAAGAAACCCTTTTTGGTACAACTAAGGGACATAAATGCTGGTCTACCCTTAAATCTGCACTCTTTGTTGTAGATGCAACAGTTCCTTCTTTACTTAAACCAGATGGCTCAGTCACTCACTGTCCAAAGGAAAAGGCAACCCTTTTGGCTGATGTTTTTGACAGTAAACAGAGTAATGAAAAGGTGAACTTCTTCATTCCTTTTTTTCCTGAGGCTAAACTAGTTTAGCTTTTTGATCTCGTGAGATTAAATCACTGTTGATGGACCTTGATGCTTATGGAGGTGTAGATCCATATGGTATTTTTTCCTTTGTTTTTATAAAGACAGCAGATTTCTTAACTCCAAAGTTATCTGTTATTTTGCGCAAGTTAGCAAGAAGAGGAGCTTTTAGCACTTGTTGGAGAATTGGTAATGTTACTCCTCTATGTAAATATGTTTGTGGTAGCTCAAGTCCCACTGATTACCGCCCCAATTTCCATAACTCCCATATTATTCAAAGTTTTTGAACGTCTTCTGGCAGAACGTCTTAATTGGTTTGCTGAAGGTAATCATCTACTCCCTAGTTTGCAATTTGGTTTTCGTAAAGGCCTTGGAGCATGTGATGCCCTTCTTACAATCTCCAATGCTGTACAGAAATCCCTTGATTGTGGTCAGGAAGTTCGTATGATTGGCCTTGATTTTAGTGCTGCCTTTGACCGTGTTAATCATGAGGCCCTTGTTTTCAAACTCAAATAGTTGGGAGTGGGTGGGTAGTTTCTTAGCATTCTTATGGATTTTTTAAGTAATAGATCTCAAAGAGTTGTTGTTGACGGGCACCATAATGAGTATAGGGATGTGATATCCGGTGTTCCAAAGGGTAGTGTTCTTGGCCCATTACTTTTCATACTATATACACATGACATGTGGTTTGGCCTAGAAAACAAGCTTGTTGCTTATGCAGATGATGCTACTCTCTTTGCATTAATTCCATCTCCTGAATGTAGATCTGGGGTTGGTGAATCCCTTAATAGAGATTTAGCTAAAATTAGTGCATGGTGCCAATTATGGGGTATGAAGTTGAATCCTAACAAAACTCAAAGTATGATTGTAAGTAGGTCAAGGACAGTGGTTCCTCAACATCCGGATCTCAGTATTGATAATGTTTCTTTAAATTTGTATGACTTTTTCAAAATTTTAGGTGTGATTCTCGACGGCAAATTTACTTTTGAGAAACATATAAGGTCTGTGTCTTCTTCAATTGCACCAAAAAATTGGCTTATTGAGAAGTCTTTTAAGATTTTCGGTGATCAATCTATTTTGAAGAAGTGTTTTACTTCTTTCATTCTACCTTGTTTTGTGTATACTTCAGCTGCTGATTCTTATTTTAATTTGTTGGACAGAAACTTACGGTTTATTAAATTTCTTATTCCTGATCTAGATATTAATCTTTGGCACCTTCGTTCAATTAGTTCATTATGCATGTTGCATAAGATTTTTCATAAATCTGACCATCCTTTACATTCAGATCTCCCTGGACAATTCTATCCTGTTCGTAATACTAGGCAGGCAGTTAATTCTAATAGCCAGGCCTTCTCCATCATGAGGCTCAATACTACGCAGTACTCTAGAAGTTTTATTCCAGCTGTCACCAAGTTGTGGAATGATCTTCCTAATCGGGTAGTTGAATGAGTAGAACTTCAAAAGTTCAAAGTTGGAGCAAATGCTTTTTCGTTGACCAGGCGGACATGAGTCTTTTTATAGTTTATATATGACATACTTGTTTTTGAAGTTGTTAATAGTTTATATATGACATATCTGTATTGACGTTGTTACTTTTTTTAGAATGATTTATTGTTAATTTGTTCTCTTAATTTATTCATTTCCTTGTTTCCTTTCCTCACTGGGCTATTTTTCCCTATTGGAGCCCCTGGGCTTATAGCATCTTGTTTTTCCAATTAGGGTTGTAGCTTGGATAGTAATAATGATAATAATAATAATATAATCAACATTATCATCAACCCGTAAGTAGACCACTACATCTTAAGTTCTTATAACTGTCCCTCCAATTGCGTCTGTTAATAGTTTTACCATGCTAGTTTATTCACTCAAATTTTCTTAGTTTATCAATGCATCGTCTTCTTTCCTTTCCATGGTTATTTTTCAATCTTTAGGGACCCATTTTGTTATTCTTCTTGTCCATCGATTATCTGCCATTCTCATTATGTCCTGCCATGACTATTTCTTTTTCTTACACGTTGTTAGAATAATCCCTACTTAGCTTGCGCGTATCTTTCCATGTTGGTTTTTTTCCTATTGTTATTCCAATCATTATTTTTTTCATAGTTCCCCTCGTTTGTAACTAGATTATGTTGTAAGGCTGTGGCAACGCTTCGAGTTTATGATATATTGGTTAATAGAAGTAGGAACATCTGACTCAATACCATTTCTATTTAGAGAAAGTGGCATTTTACTTTTCTGAATTCGTTTTTGTTCACCAAAAGCTCTCCATCCTATACTTATTCTTCGTTTGATATCGTATTCATCTCCTGTGGAATAACTTACTGTCGATCTCAAGTGTGTATATTCATTATCAATCTCTAGACTTTCGTCCATAACACATTCTGTTGTCTGTCTGCAGTTTCATTGAACATTAATATAGTTTTATTCATATTAATTTTCATTCCTATATTTCTGATTTCTCTATTAAAATCTATCATCTTTTGTAATTCTTCCCATGATTCACTAAATAGAACTATGTCATCTTCGAATCTTAAGTTAGAAAATATTCCCCCTTAATGTTAATTCCTACATTTTCCTCATCTATTTTCTTTTTTTTTTTTACTTTTTTTAGGCATGCTAAGAATAATTTAGGAGAGATGGGGTCTCCCTGTCTAAATCCATTCTCAATCAGATGTTTCTCATATATTCATTGTCTTTGAAGGGCTTTCATTACTGCTGAAATTTTGACAGAATCAAACGATTTATCATAGTCTATTGATGTCATAAATACTGTTTTTTCATAATCAGTTGATTTTTCCATCAGCTTGTTAATTACGTGGGTGTGGTCAGTTGTTGAATAGCCACTATTAAATTCTTCCCACTCTCTTGGTTGATTAAAGTCTATCTTTCTATTTTTCCTAATATGATATTTGCAAGTAGTTTATGTATCACTAAGAGTAAACTTATTGGGCGGTAGTTTTTCAGGTCTTTATTGTCTCCCTTTTCTTTTTAATTGGTATAATGATTACGTTTTTTCAAGCTATACGTATAGAGCATACTTGCACAGGTTTTGTGTAAAGTTCAGCGAGTTGTACTACTATAATATCACCACAATCTATTATTAAATTAATTGTTAGGCCACTCTCTGCTGTTTTGGCTCGTTTCATGCCTTTATATGTCTTCTTACTTCTCTTTCTTTTGGTGTGTGTGTGTGTGTGTGTGTGTATGTGTGTGTGTGTGTGTGTGGATACACTATATAGTCTGTGTGTGTTATACAGCAGTGGTCTCCAACCTTCCAATCTTCATGTACCTATGAAATTATAATTGCAAATTTGGCTGACCACTAATAAGATTTTAGAGAAAAAAAGGTAAATTCGTTTATATAATAGATATAAAAAAACCTTTATTATATTGATATGCAATGCAAGGTTTAAATATAAAGTAAAATTTTGGTTGTTATCCAAAAATTTAAAAGTTTAAGTTTATACAAGAATTAAAAAAAAATCTGTGGTATTTCTTCTTGCTTGTTTTAAATGAGTTTGTGAATTTTGGGTGCCAATGACGTTACTGCAAGATGGATAGCCGATCTTATTTCAAGTCGAAACCGGTAGCGAGTCCCTAATTGCTGTGATATATGAAAATGTCTTTCCACACAAATACGTTGTTGAAAATGGAATTAAAATTTTCATGTAAGCCAAAATAGGGTCTTGATAAGGATGACTGGAATTTAGCTTTGAGACTATCTTCACATGACAAATCGATAAGGTTTTTCTTCTTCCATGCTTAATCGATGAGGGTTTCTTTTTTCATGCTTAAATAACTATCGAAGTTTGCTGCAAATGGATCTATTATCCATATATTGCTAGAGATATGTTGTTTTGCCCCATGAGTAGCATTTGTCCATTTTCATTTTAAGTGTTACTTGTAAGGAATATTTGGTGATTTCAACCAGTAGAGCATGAAGATCATCGATTCTGTCTTCTGAAGAGCTTCCTGGTTTGGTTGATTCTTGCATTCACTTCCTTGATGCGGCTGTTGTAGTACCAGTCATACGCATGATTTGTTCCTTAATACTTTTTTGAGGCATAGATATACTGGCGGCAGCATCAAGCTGTTTGTTAAAATCTAGTGCGGGCTCTTTATATATAGCTTGCTTGAATATTGTCCAGTTTGCAAAGCCTTGGTTCCACCTTTTTCCGGAAGGGTGGGAGGAGTGGGGTATTTCTCTAGTTCGAGGTCAATTTCTATGGCAAAGTGATCACTTATTAGCACAGGATGCAGTTGCCATTTGGCACCCCTTTGTATGGTTCTTGGCAGGAAGGGGAGGTCTAGGCAACTGCCCCTTAGGTGGGTTGCTTCTGACACTTTGTTAAGCAGTTTTTGGTCCGGATATTCTTGCTGTAGTACGGGCAAGTGTCAACCGGTCAGGTTTGTTGCCAATATAGAGGTCAGAAATGGATGGTGGGTGTTGATATCACCTGCAATGATTGTATCATCACCAGAAACAGCTGCAAAGAGCCCCTTTGCATTGGTGCTTTAGTTTGTTGATTTGTAGACATTGTGGACTGTGAGAGTTGTGGCTAGCAAATACTTGAACACTGAGTATCTTTCCAATTGTCCCATATTCGATACCTTTTACTCTTTTTGAGAGTAGTTAATCCTCTTATTGTTGATGTTAGATACGGGGTATAAACTTTGTATCCTGAGAATGAGAATGGTGCACTCTCACTTAACAAAGTTTCCTGTAGCATAATAATGTCAGTATTTTGCTCTGAGGTTTGGGATTGTAGGAAGCCAAACTTGTTTCTGAGTCTGCAGGAATTCCTTGGGATCACTTTCACTATGGTGTTGTTGAGAGTCTCTTCTATGTTGAGTGTGTTTGTGTCAGGTTTGTTTGCTGGAGGCACTATGAAAGGACTACTGTACGGAGTTCCAGGGCGGCGCTATTGAAGACAAATTTATCTTGGGCTAGCTGTAGAAAATTTATTTTATTTGCATTTAGAAAGTTGCTAAGGACGTTGGATATCATGGCTATGAAGGCCCCCATGGAGAAAGTGGTGGGGTCAAGGTTGTTCCAATCATTATAGGGTGGTTTAAAGGGAGTGGAGGGTCGTGAGGCGCTTGGTGGGCTTCTAACAGCGGGTCTAGGGAGGCTGGGAAAGTCACTTAAGAAATTGGTGGTAATGGGAGTCTGGATTTTGGTTAGGTTTGCTCAGCGGGAATGGCATGGGTGGAAGGAGAGGTGAATTTTGGTAAAGGTGGAGTAGGAGTGTAAGAGGTGGCTCGTTGTGACATTGGAGAAGATTTTGGAGGACGTTCAATATATATATATATATATATATATAGGTATCTATCTATCTATCTATCTATCTATCTATCTATATATATATATATATATATAGTATATATATATGTGTATGTATATATATATATATAGTGTCTGTGCCTGCGTGTATACTTACATACAGACATACCTTTATTTAAATGTGTAATATATTTTAGACCTGATAGGTGAGCAGCAAAATTAATTACATCTCACAGAATTATATAAGTTTTCTTTGTTCTTTTGCTCACATTCCCACATTTAGGAAAAGTCGGTGAGCTAGACAAAGTTAGTTTATAATTACGAGGCGTGGAAACACTAAAAAAATGAAATTTACAGGCACTCTAATTAGCATGTTGTGCATAGAGATTCTCTCTCTCTCTCTCTCTCTCTCTCTCTCTCTCTCTCTCTACGATATCCTTAGGAGGTCAGTCATTTACTTTATATAATATTCATCTATATATCACCATCAAATCTAGGAAAAATATAATCTCTCTCTCTCTCTCTCTCTCTCTCTCTCTCTCTCTCTCCCTCTCTCTCTCTCTCTCTCTCTCTCTCTCTACGTAATCCCTAGGCTGGTCAGTCATTTAGTGTATATAATATTCATATATCACCATGAATTCTTTTGGGATATATATAAAACCTTTCTCTCTCTCTCTCTCTCTCTCTCTCTCTCTCTGCCTCTCTCCTCTCTTTCTCTCTCTCTCTCTCTCTCTCTCTCTCTCTCTCTCTCTATCCACTAATTTTCGAGTGTTCACGGGACAGAAACACCAATGTCTCTCAGCCCTTATCTAATTAACAGGACGTTGGCGTCAATGGGAAGCGTTAGAGAGACCGATATACCATTATTTGAATTAACGTAATTTGTTCTTAATTCTTTCGTATATTTAAACATGAGAATTACAGTTTTTTACTTGAGAACTTTAAGATGTATTCATACCATTTTGTATTTAATAGTGGTAGATAAGAGTTCAGAGGGTTACATTAGGCCTCTTATTCACATCAATACTTTACCATCACTTTGAGGACCCAATATTGACAGGGACCTTGCTGATATAGTGTTGTCATATTTTATTCCATCCAGATATTTTTGAGTAATTGATTTAGATATATATACAAATATATATATATATATATATATACATATATTTATATATATACATATATATATATATATATATATGTATACATATATATATATATATATATATATAATATATATATATGTATATATATATACATATATATATATATATATATATATTTACACATAAAATACATATTCTATGTAATTTCTATGCTTACACACACATACACACACGCATATATATATATATATATATGAAATACATATTTTATATAATGTATATACATATATGTATATATATATATATATATATAACGGATTTTGAGCGAAGCGAAAAATCTATTTTTGGGTGAGATGGCCATGTCGTCCTGATGGAAGTTCCTATAGGGTAGCTTCCTAGGGTATATTACAACTACGGTGATATTCCCAGAGAATTTACCTTAAGGTACCAGAATTCTAACTCGTGGAGCGAATATCCCTAATGAAAGGGATATCGCGACATATCAGAGGACGTATTCTTGACACGCCACATGGCAATCTGCACCCCAAACAGAGATTATGTATCGAGGGGTCAATTGGCAAGAAACGAAAATGAGAAAGAAAAAGGGGGAGCCGCTCCCAAGGCTCCCTATTCTCAAGTTTCATAAGTGTGCCTGGCGCCAATCCTGGCGCCATCTGTATTCCTTGTAGCGTACACGAGGTGCTACTGATACTGTATGTAGGGAGGGGTCCTACAGCCCTTTCATAGAAAGGGAAGGGCGGGTCCATCAGGACGACATGGCCTTCTCACCCAAAAATAGATTTTTCGCTTCGCTCAAAATCCGTTTTTTGGGCTCGAGCCATGTCGTCCTGATGGAAGTATACCAGAGCATTATTGTATCTGTGGATTCTCAGAACGTGCCATACTCCCCGGAGATAATTTTTCCCGGTCGACTAGACCTAGAGACCTAAGATGTTTCCGTTATACATCTTTTCAACTAACCATAAACCATGTTAGAGCTTCCTGCCCCCTACAGGGAAGAGTCCTACTAGACTCTGGAAAAGTCTCGAAGAGTACATATACCTATGTATGAATACCAGGCAAGCTAATATAGTGGTCTCACCCTATATTAAGTAAAGCATAGTTTGAAAAGAACCACTGCGTCGATATGAAATATCGACCAGTATTCCGCACAATACTTGTATTGGACAAAGGTTTATATCCGCATAGGAGGAAACTTGTAAAACCGCCACCGTCCCCTTCTGGGACGGAGTCCTCCCGATGAGGGAAAGCATAAACCAATGCAACATAGCTTGCATACAGGAACAATCTATTAGAATTATCCCAGATAAATATATATAGAATGAATGTTCAATTATATCAATAAATTGACGCAGGTGAAGGAGAAGCAAGGTTCTCAAGAACAAGTTTATTGATAGACAATAAACAGACAGGTTAACAACAATTCTATATATATATATATATATATATATATATATACATATATATATGATATATATATATATATATATATAAGAAGAGGATAACCAAAACTTTAAGCATAAGTCTGATAGTAAACAGAAACTTGTTTATCTGAAAGAAAAACATTAGTGCCACTTTTAACATACCGAGGTATGAAGGACAGAAAAGTCTGTATTACTAATCAGTTACATTAGCGTTAGAAAGGCTCGGCACACATGTCTAGGTTCACCTTTGGAAGTGGAACAGTCAACGTGGGCACCTCAGTACCCTCACTTAGTTTGTAGCACAGAATGTAACTACACATTCACCCTGGAATTAACTGTCACAATTAAAACCACTGTTCCTCGCAGAGTTAAACAGCAGGGTTAACGACGCAACCCACTGCTACCACAGAACTCTTTAGTTGCTCCACTTGCTTCGCATAGTGGTGAAAGAACACTCTGGAAGACTTCCAGCCAGTGTATGAACGGAAATGTTCAAAATCCATACAATTAAGGAAATTTAAGGATGAAGCAACTTTCCTCGGATCGTGACCTGCGGGTGTACTGTCAGGATCCGCTCTGCGAATAAAGTATGCGATTTTCGCCCTAAGTTGATTCAGCGATAAATTTGAGCCTGATGTTTCTCCCCTGAATAATTGACCACCCTAGAAGTCTGAAGTTCTATGAAGATAAACCTTTAGGCATTCTACTGGACATAGATATGCATCTCCTTTCAGAGGGCAGATTCTCCAGGGACCCCACCTGTTGGTGGGTAACTCATCCTTGGTGAGAAACAAGGGATCCGGAAACAGGTTCAGTTCTCCCCCATCCGGGAACTGAACACGACCTTCCTCTCTCGAGAGGGCTACAATATCACTAACCCTGGCCCCGGACGCGAGTGGAAATAGGAAAATAACTATTTGGGTCAAATCCATTAACACACCCCTCCTCATTGCTCCACAGAGAAGCGAAATGAAGAACTTCGTCTAAAGACCATGAAATGGGCTTCGGAGGTGCTGAAGGTCTGAGCCTAGCGTAGGCTTTCAGAACTTTATTGCCTTCTAATAGATTTGCACTTATTTTCCTCTAGGAAGTCTATGCTGGCTTCCGAAATCCCAAAACGCTTTCTCAGCGCTAGGGAGAGAAAATCATGAGCTGCAGGATCTGAGTTTTCTGTAATGAAGCGCAGACAGAAGACTTCTGGACTCGCTGGGTCAGAGCTGGATCTGGTAGCGATAGAAACTTCAGTCGTAGTTCAAATGCCAGGGGGAACCACACGCTGTTCGACCACTTGTGGGTCACTATTGCCGCTACCCCCCTTGAAGGATCTCAGTTGTTGAGGACCCTCAACAGAAGGTTGTGAGGAGCGAACAGATAATCCTGGACCATCTGTTCCAGTCGAGGGACATCGCCTCCACTGCTTCCGCTAAGGGGTCCTCGTACGGGGACACGTACAGGGGCAACTTCTTGTTGTCTTTCGTCGCAAAGAGGTCTATCTGCAGTTCTGGGACTTGTTCAGAATGAAGGAGAATGATCCTGCGTCTAAGGACCATTCCGACTCTATCGGTGTGAGCCTGGATAGAGCGTCCGCTGTCACATTGCGGACTCCTTGAAGGTGAACTGCCGACAGGTACCACTTCTTCTTTTCCGCCAATCGGAAGATGGCCAACATCACCTGGTTGAGAGGTGGTGACCTCGATCCTTGTCGATTCAAGCATCTCACAACTACCTCGCTGTCCATCACCAACCTTATGTGGATCGAGTGATGCGGGGAGACTTTCTTTAAGGTAAGGAACACTGCCATAGCTTCTAGAAAGTTTATGTGAAAGGTCTTGAATAGCTTGGACCAAGTCCCCTGGACTTTTTTCCGATGAGTGACCTCCCCGTCCCTCCTTCGAGGTGTCTGAGTGAATCGTCACCCACGGGGGAGGTGGCTGAAGAAGAACCGACTTCTTTAGATGTCTGGCTTGGGACCAAGGCCTGAGAAGAGTACGTAGCCGAAGCGGAACTGGTCTTCTCAGATCTCTTCGCGCGTTTGATGCATAACTTCTCCAAACTCCGGTTGCATCCTTTAGCTGTGCTCTTAGCACTGGGTCTGTCACCGAAGCAAACTGGAGAGAGCCCAGTACCCTCTCCTGTTCGCGTCTTGATATCCTCTCGGAATATAGAAGTCTCTTGACAGAACCCGCTATCTCCTTCCTTTTCTTCGCCGGATGGAGAAACGATGTGACATTAAGTCCCAGTGGATTCCCAGCCACTGGAACCTTTTGAGATGGAGAAAGTCGAGACTTTTTTCCGTTGATCTTGAAGCCTAGATGCTCTAGGAGCTGGATCACTTGACTGGAAGCTTGCAAGCATTCTGTCTCGGATGCTGCCCACACCAGCCAGTCGTCCAGGTAGGCTACTACCAGAATTCCCTTTTGGCGTAATTGTTTGAGAGCTACGCTCGCAAGCTTCGTGAAAATCCTTGGGGCTATATTTAGCCCGAATGGCATGGCTCTGAAGGCGTATAGTCTTCGTTGTAGCCTGAACCCTAGGTAGGGGGGAGAGTCGACGGGTTGATTGGAACGTGCCAATAGGCGTCTGACAAGTCTGTGGAGACGGAATATGCCCTCTGGGCAGTAAGGTCCTTATGTGTTGCAGTGTTAGCATCTTGAATTTGCAATTCACTATGAACTTGTTGAGTGGCGACAAGTCCAGAATGACTCTGAGCTTTTCCGAGTCTTTCTTGGGAACACAAAACAGCCTCCCTTGGAATTTGATGGACTTCACCCCTTCGGATCACATTTTTCTCCAACAGTTCTTGAACGTACTCCTCCAGAACGGGGGGTGGAGTGTTGGAAAAAACCAAGGGCACGGGGGTGGAGAGCTGTACCAGCTCCAGCCCAGTCCGTTTCTTGAGTAGGCTGTGGGCCCAGGGATCGAAAGGTCCACCGATCCCGAAAATTCTGAAGTCTCCCTCCTACCGGCATCATCTCACTTTGACTGCCGTCCTGAGGTCTTGCCTCCCCGACCGCGACCCGCCATTGAATCCCCTTCCCCTTGAGTCGTGCCTAGACGAGCCTCTGGCTGCTCCTCTAGCTTTGCTCGAAAGGAAGTAGACTGCCCTTCGAACATTGGGGTTGAACACCGTGGACTGTGTCGACACGGCCTGGGGTACCCACTGGAAATTGGTCGGGGTTTGTGCCACCATCTGGGCACTGAAGGCATCGGCAACTGCTGTTGCTTTTACTGTTCAACTGGCTTGGCTGGCCGAGACGGTAGCCTAGGCCTTTTAGTCTTCCTCTTCGGTTGGGGATCCTCATCCAGGGAAGACTTTCTCTTGATAGACAGGCCCCACTTTTGGGAGAAGATTTCTATTCTCCGTGGCGGCCATATCCACAACTTCTTTGACCAACTCGCTAGGGAAAAGGTCTTTGCCCCCAAATGTTGGAGGAGATTAGTGTCCTTGGCTCGTGCCTCACCGTAGCCGAGGTGAACACGACCTCCCTACAAGCTCTCCTCGCCCTGATGAAGCTGTAAAGATCCTTCGTCTCTGTGGCCAATTGAATCTTGGGCACTACCATGAACATTTCATGGACCATGGGGTCACTTGCCATCGTCTCAAGAGTGGTCTGAAGAGACATTGAGGCAGCCAGTCTTTCTTTTGTCTCGAGCTCTCTCCGCAAAAGAAAGTCAGACAGCTTAGGGAGGTTCTCACCGAACTGACGTCCGGCAATATCAGCCTCCAACTTCCCGACTGAGAAGGTAAGATGGACGTCCTTCCAGTCCCTTTTGGTCCATGGGTAGGGCCAGCGACAAGGGTTTACACTCCTCCAGGGAGGGGCAAGGCTTGCCAGCCTCGACTGCTTTTAATACAGCCGCAAACCCTTTCTGCAAAAAGGGGAAGGCTCTAGCAGGAGAGGACACAAAGGAAGGGAGCTTCTTACTCAATGCAGTAACTTTTGAGTTTGTGAAGCCCCTCTCTTTCATCGAAGATGAAAGCAAAGCTTGAGCCATAGCATGGTCCATCACTATGACCTCCTTCGGCTCTGTCTTCTCCTTTGAGCTGGTTCCTTCCTCAACCGGACATAACAGTCCGGATATGACCCTTTGCTGGGCCAGAATTCCACTTCCTCAAGGGAAACTGAACCCAGCTTATCCGACATGACGATCTTCCAGTCGTCATCGGCATGTGCTCGGCATATCTCCACAGGTAGCATCTGAGCACAAGGGAAGGTCTTTCACATTGAGCCTTTTCTGGGGCCCATGTGATGCTGCAAGCCCCTGCATCCGCAGTTCCATTGCAGCCCGCCTTCTCCATATTCTCCTCTGCATTTGTTGGATCATTCCAACAATGGAGGAGAGGGCTTGTCCCAGCTCTACTGGGAGAGCGGACGATGTTGAGGGAATAGGTTCAGGGATCAGAACCGGAGCAGCCGACACCTCGTTTGGCTTCTTCCTCTACGATGTCTGGGGCTTGATCTTCATCCTGGCCTCCTGCCAAGAGGTCTTCCTCCAGACGCTCGGACACGTCTGACATCTTGTCGCCCAACTGGATGTCTTGCACGGCGACCGCCACTTCAGCATCCCACCTGGATCTGAACTAGGGGATCTCCTCTTGAGGGTGGGAATCACTGCATCAGCTGATGCCCTAGGGAAAAAGTAAGCCCTCATCTTCTCACTTGGAAGATAAGGTCCAGAGGTGTTCTTCTGGAAGCCCCTTATCCAGTTGCGAAGCTTCCCCCTTGCTATATCCCTTGATTCCGCTGTCCTAGGGGGAATCGAAAGCTTCAGTAATCAGGTTAGAGCACACGGTACATACCTGGGGGGTCCCAATACCGGAGCTCACCTTTGGAGACAGCGCATGCTGCGTGTCTCCTACAAAATCCATGTCCGCAGAGGTTCTTACTGCGGACGTTGCAGAAAGCACTTCCGTACTTCGGACGTACCTCCTGCAAAGAGAAGAAAATTTCCATGAGTATCAAGTGAACTATGTATCACTGGATATGCACAGTTTAGCATAACAATTCAGAAAGGAAAGACACACACTTGTGTTTCCCTCACAACCAATTGCTGCAGCCTTCCAGATAATAAAATCGAATGGTTAATCTCTTCTAGAATAACCAATGCCAAGTTTCAAGGGGAAACAGGTGGAGCTCACACCTAATCAATGATTTTAAAATCCTGGATAATAGACAAGAAAGAACTCACTTTCTTATCTGTAAGGCAACAGCAAAGGGGCTGTGCAAGACAACACAAAAGTGTTAGAACACACAGTGCTGTACCAAAACTTATACTATAGTTTTCCTCTTACAGTATATGTTATATTGAAGAATACTGGTACAGTATAGGAGGTTACGTGCCGGCCGGCACACACCATAACTAGCTTTAAAGTATACTACTTAACAGCTATAAGGCGGCAGAACGCTGGTTCAAATGCCTGTGCCGGCCAGCAACAGCCAATGTTGACTACACAAGGTAGCACCCGGCTGGCGGCCACTGCTACTACCGACCAGCAGACAAGGGCTTACATTAGCCGGCCGGCAAAGGTAACAACCGATGGCTGGCCGGTAGCAAAAGAACCAGAGGACTACGACTGCCCGGCTGCCGGCCTCATAGGCTGGCAGCTGGGGTCGGGTACAGCACTAGAAGAAAGCAGAATGGATGCCGGGATAAGAGCGTAAACTACCTCCAAGCCGGCAATCCGAAAGAGTGCATATAAGGAAGGGGAGAATCTAATCAGGCTTCCTGAGCAATGCCGTCTGGCTCTACAGGCAGGCATGGATGAGGGACCAAGGGAAGTCCGGGGTAGCACTCAAAGCAGAAGACCCTTGCGGCCGGCAGACTCTGCCCGGTCGGCAGGGGACTGAGTCAATTCCACATCCTAACCTATCCTAGGTCCAGATGTAGAATGACGTACATTACTGTAAATGGCTAGGCCATTATGGAGATAGAGGGGGAAGGGACAAAAGAGGTTCCTACCAACCTTGCTTTAGTGAAGGATCACCCGCAGCCAAGAAAACTCATCTTAGCCTAAGGGAGATCCAAGGAGGGAGGCCAGCAATACGTGCCAGCTCCCAAAGAACCAAAGCAAGGAAGGTGTTGCTACTCCCAGGGAAAGGATCTTATCCTCCCCCGAGAACAGCAACAAGGACTAGTCTGCTAGATCACAAAGAAGGAATCATCTCGTACAGAAACCTTCGGTAGTGACCTAAGGAGGCCTAGCCTCCTATGTCCTGTGTCAGGCCCAGCGAGGGAGGACTCTACCCCAAGCCAGACAAACACAGACTCAGACTAAAAACTCTGTTGTTCTGTCCCTCTCTGAAACCAGACTTACTGGAACAGGAACGTACAGTAACACCACAGTATAGTTTTATCGAAGTTAATTCAGATAAACCACTTAGGGATAAGCCCAAGGCTTAAACAGAGGGAAAGGGATTGCATAACTTCTCCGAAGAAAAGAAAGCAACCGGGGAGTATGAGAAAGTATACTAAGACTCCATAAGCAACTTAGCCTAGGCACCAAGAGAATCGATTACCTAAATCACCGAAACTCACTCGTATAATATCTTGGAAATATTCAACATAATCTTAAATGTATAAAAAACAGCCTAAAGCTTCATTAAAATTTTAATACACTCGAAAAAACCAAAATCATGCAGGAAGTACTAGGACCAAACGACTAGGCTACATGGCCTAGCGTAGGCCAGAGTTGGGCGAATACTTTGCCAAAATAATACTAAAGCACGAAAGGAAATCCTATGTAACGCTAAATAGCTAAAATTTTATTAAAGCAAAACAACCGGGAATGTCGCTCTGGCTAACTAAAACTAATACCTAGCGAGCGACAGCGTCCATTGACGCCTCCGGTAGGCTACGGCTCTTGTAACAAAGATTAATCCTATTAATCACTTAAAAATTTACCAAGAGCCTACATTTATACATGAAAGAAATGGTACTCAACTTATCAGAGGCCGACGAAGTTGGAGAAGCCATGAAAAGCTGAATAAATCCAAGATTTGAAGATTTGCGAGAAACACAGGAAAAAACACCGAGTTGTTAAGCTACGCAAAAAGGAATACAGATGGCGCCAGGATTGGCGATAGGCAACGCTTACGAAACTTGAGAATAGGGAGCCTCGGGAGCGGCTCCCCCTTTTTCTTTCCCGTTTCGTTTCTTGCCAATTGACCCCCTCGATACGTAATCTCTGTTTGGGGTGCAGATTGCCAAGTGGCGTGTCAAGAATACGTCCTCTGATATGTCGCGATATCCCTTTTCATTAGGGATATTCGCTCCAGGAGTTAGAACTCTGGTACCTTAAGGTAAATTCTCTGGGAATATCGCCGTAGTTGTAATATACCCTAGGAAGCTACCCTATAGGAACTTCCCATCAGGACGACATGGCTTGAGCCCAAAAGATACATATATAGGTGTGTGTGTGTGTGTGTGTGAAATGTATATACACAGTAGTACCTCAGTTTACAAGTGACTGAAAACAAGCAAATCAGTATTCACACGTAAAAATTCAAACCGGTTTTTAGGAAAGAAATTCTGTCTGTATGAGTTTTATTTTTGTACAAGTACTATATGAAGTTGACTATCCTGCGATACACAGAATTTTTATTGTGTAATGGAACAATATATAGCAAGTCTCAAAAGTTTTAAGGGGCACGACTTAGTAGTATTTTGGGAAAAAGAATATATATATTGTGTTTATCATAAGAAACGAAGCAACTAAAATAATTGACTGCAAAGAACAATAAATAGGTTTTGTAGTCGCTACCGCTGTTAAATGAAACAATTTAAGAAAAAAAAAAGATAAGATAATAAAACACACCTGAATTGACCTGACTACCTCAAATATCCCATCGTACACTACAATCAATTATGCAAAGCACAATTTTGCGCCCAAAGTAATTTAATTTTTTTATTTTTTCAAATTTTTTATGCTGTTATGTAAACAAAAACTGATTGAAATTGCCGAAACTCGACGTTTAATCAAAGCCACATGCATAAGTAAGGACATTTCACTGCTCTCGCAAATATACTTCAAAATTCATTGTTATTGACTAGATATTCCATCGGTTTCCTGCATCGGCAATTTCTTTTTATATTTCTGACATTGTTATCAATAAATATTTCAGTGCGCCCTCGATATGTAGGTATTATGGTAATACTAATATTGTATATATATATATATATATATATATATATATATATATTATGTATTTATGGATATATTCATACCTATTTATACATGTGTTAATAAACTTCCTTCTTCTGTATTTTACCAGCTAAATACATACCTTTCTAAATCATTGTATGATCATCTCCTGCCATCGATTTTATATGTATATTACATTGTGTTGCATAAATTATAGATTATCAACTGGGTATCATTCCTCTTCTCCGAACGAGTATTTCATAAAAGGGGATTTTATTCTCGCCGTTGTGGAATATTTTACCATTAAAGACTTGGGTTTCTTTCACTTTCTTTGCATTTTTTTTTTATTTATCTTTCGAAGGAGGGCCTGCTTCATTGGTCTAGTCCAGGCGTTTTATTCACTTTTACCATATTTATAATCACCTAACATGTTTTCCAGGTCATGGATCACTAAAAATTTCTGATTTAATCCTATTATAAGTAAATTTAACTTTTTTTTTTTTTTTGTAGGGAGGATACATCAAATTTTCCCTCCATTTTGAAGAAAATTTATTATTACACAGAGTGAGAGATTATTATTTTTTTTTTTGGTTGATTTTTCCTATTCATTAGATAATATTAAATGTTTATTGGTGGAATATCCGAATAGTTCTTCATTATATTAAGAGAGAGAGAGAGAGAGAGAGAGAGAGAGAGAGAGAGAGAGAGAGAGAGAGAGAGAGCGCAAGGCTAGTGGGCTTAACTCTTATCATAATTAATTTTCGACTTCACAATCCCCCCAAAAAATCTCACAATATTACTAATTATAAAGGTTCGTTGCATGTCTCAAAACTTCGCTAAAAAAAAACAGGTCTTTTTTTTTATAAAGTTCATCAACTTCAACATTTCCAATACATATTTAGAATATATATATATATATATATATATACATATATATATATATATATATATATATATGTATATATATATATATATCCTTTTATCGTTAGAAAGAGCAAATATAGGGGAGTTTTGTGCCAAAATCTTAAAATAGGATATTCCAAAAAATTAGTAAATAACAGTGCATCCCCTATATAATAAAGAGCAAGTG
>NC_090741.1:89006261-89011261 GCF_036898095.1 Palaemon carinicauda | reverse complement strand
CACACACAAAGGGAGCTTAGCTCCCTTAGGTCACTACCGAAGGTTTCTGTGGATATGATTCCTTCTTTTGTGATCTACCAGACTAGTCCTGTTGCTGTTCTCGGGGGAGGATAAGTTCTTCCCTTGGGAGTAGCAACGCCTTCCTTGCTTTGGTGCTCTGGAAGCTGGCAAGTATTGCTGGCCTTTCCCCTTAGATCTCCCTTAGGCTAAGATAAGTTTCTTGGCTGCGGGTGATCTGTCACTAAAGCAAGGTTGGCAGGACCCTCTTGTCCCTTCCCCCTCTTTCTTCGTAATAGCCGTGCCATTACTGTACTGTACGCCGTTCTACATCTGGACCTAGTATAGGTTAGGATGTGGAATTGACTCAGCCCCTTGCCGGCCGGCAGAGCTGGCCGGCAGGGGTCTTACTGTACTGTACGTCGTTCTACTTCTGGACCTAGTATAGGTTAGGATGTGGAATTGACTCAGCCCCTTGCCGGCCGGCAAAGCTGCTGGCCGGCAAGGGTCTTATGTTTTCGAGTGCTGCCCGGACCTCTCTTGGTCCCTCATCCATGCCTGCCTGTAGAGCCAGACGGCATTGGTCAGGAAGCCTGAATTAGTTTCTCCCCTTCCTTATATGCACTCTTTCGGTTGCCGGGCTTGGAGGTTGTGTACACTCTTATCCCGGCATCCATTCTATTTTTCTTCTAGTGCTGTACCTGACCCGGCTGCCGGCCTATGAGGCCGGCAGCCGGGCAGGTGTAGTCCTCTGGTTCTTTTGCTGCCGGCTGGCATCGGTATTGTACCTTTGCCGGCCGGCTTATGTCAGCCCTTGTCTGCCGGTCACCAAGAGTGTGGCCGGCAGCTGGGTACTACCTTGTGTAGTTGCTAGCCGGCAGCCATTGCCGGCCAACACTTGCTGTTACCGGCCGGCAGTTGCTGCCGACCGGCACTCATTTGAACCAGAGTGCTGCCACCCTATAGCTGTTAAGTAGTATACTTTAAAGCTAGTTGTGATGTGTGCCGGCCGGCAAAGGCAGGCCGGCACACATCCCCCTATACTGTACTAGTATTCTTCTGTATAGCATATACAGTAAGAAGAAAACTATAGTAAGGGTTTTGGTACAGCACTGTATCTTCTAACACTATTGTGTTTTCTTGCACATCCCTTTGCTGTTGCCCTCAGATAGGAAGCTGAGTTCTTCCCTGTCTATTATCCAGGATTTTAAAATCATTGCTTACGTGTGAGCTCCACCTGTTTCCTCTGAAAACCTTGCATTGGTTACTCTAGAAGAGATAAACCATTTTGATTTTATTATCTGGAAGGCTGCAACAATGGGTTGTGAAGGAAACACAAGTGTGTGTCTTTCCTTTATGAATTGTTATGTTATACTATGCATATCCAGTGATACATAGTTCACTTGATTCTCATGGAAATTTCTTCTCTTTACAGAAGGACACTCCGAAGTGGGGAAGTGCTTTCTGCAATGTCAGCAGCAAGAACCTCTGCGGACATGAGTTTTGTAGGAGACACGCAGCATACGCTGTCTCCAAGGATGATCTCCGGTATTGGGACCCTCAGGTATGTACTGTGTGCACTAACCTGATTACTGAGACATTTAAATAGCTAGGAAGAAGCTTCGTACCTGGGTAAGGGGCTTCCAAAAGAACGCTTCTGGCCCTTATCTTCCAAGTGAGAAGATGAGGGCGTATCCTTTCCCTAAGGCATCAGCTGATGCAGTGATTCCCCAGCCTCAAGAGGAGATCCCCTAAGTACAGATCCAGGTGGATGCTGAAGTCGCGGTCGCGATGCAAGACATCCAGCTAGATGACAGGATGTCTGATGTGGATGGGTGTCAGGAGGAAGACCTCCTGGCAGAAGCCCAGGATGAAGTTCAAGCCCCTCTACATCGGCCGGTCTCCCAGTAGAGCTGGGACAGGCCCTCTCTTCTATTGTTGGAATGATCCAACAAATGCAGAAGGAGAATCAGGAGAAGGCGGCTGCAATGGAACTGCGAATGCAGTGCCTTGCAGAATCACATGGGCCCCAGAAAAAGCTCAATGTGAAAGACCTTCCCTTGTGCTCAGATGCTAACCCATGGAGGTATGCTGAGCACATGCCGATGACGACTGGAAAGATCGTCATCTCGGATAAGCTGGGCTCAGTTCCCCTGGAGGGTGGAATTCTGGCCCAGCAAGGCATCATATCCGGACTGTTATGTCCTGCTGAGGAAGGAACCAGCTTCAAAGGAGGAGACAGAGCCGAAGGAGGTCATAGTGATGGACCATGCTAAGGCTCAAGCTCTACTTTCATCCTCGATGAAAGAGAGGGGCTTCTCTAACTCAAAGGTAGCTGCCTTGAATAGGAAGCTCCCTTCCTTTGTGTCCTCGCCTACTAGAGCCTTCCCCTTTTTACAGAAAGGGTTTCTGGCTGTACTAAAAACAATCGAGGCCGGCAAGTCTTGCCCCTCCCTAGAGGAGTATAAACCCTTGTCGCTGGCCCTGCCTATGGACCACAAAGACTGGAAGGACGTCCATCTTACGTTCTCAGTGGGAAAGTTGGAGGCTGATATTGCCGGACGTCAGTTCGGCAAGGACCTCCCTAAGCTGTCTGACTTTCTTTTGTGAAGTGAGTTCGATACAAAAGAAAGACTGACTGCCTCAATGTCTCTTCAGACTACTCTCGAGACGATGGCAAGTGACCCCAAGGTCCATGAAATGTTCATGGTAGTGGCCAAGCCTCATCTGGCCACAGTGACGAAGGACCTTTATGGCTTCGTCAAGGCAAGGAGAGCTTGTAGGGAGTTCGTGTTTACCTTGGCTACGGTGAGGCACGAGCCAAAGAAACTAATCTCCTCCAACATCTGGGGAAAAGACCTTTTCCCTACCGACTTGGTCAAAGAAGTTGTTGATAAGGCCGCCTTGGAGAATACAAACCTTCTCCAGAAGTGGGGCCTGGCTATCAAAAGAAAGTCTTCCCCGGATGAGGGTCCTCAACCAAAGAGGAAGACTATGAGGACTAGGCTACCGTCTCGGCCAGCCAAGCCTCTTAGACAGCAACAGCAACTGCAATTGCTATTGCCCCCAGTGCCCCAGATCGTGGCACAAACCACCTTTCAGTGGGTACCCCAGGCCGTGTCGACACAGTCCACGGCATTCACCCCAGCGTTCGAAGGGCAGTCTACTTCCTTTCGAGCAAAGCCTAGAGGAGCAGCCAGAGGCTCGTCTAGACGCCCCTCAAGGGGAAGGGGATTCAGGGGTGGTCGTGGTCAGGAAGGCAAGACCTCAGGACGGCAGTCCAAGTGAGGTGATACCGGTAGGAGGGAGACTTCTAAAATTTCGGGATCGGTGGACCTTCGATCCCTGGGCCCACAGCCTACTCAAGAATGGACTGGGCGGGAGCTGGTACAGCACTCCACCCCCGTGCCTTCGGTTTTTCCAACACTCCACCCCCGTTATGGAGGAGTACGTTCAAGAACTGTTGGAGAAAAAAAGGTGATCCGAAGGGTGAAGCCCATCAATTTCTAAGGGTGGCTGTTTTGTGTTCCCAAGAAAGACTCGGAAAAGCTCAGAGTCATTCTGGACTTGTCGCCACTCAACAAGTTCATAGTGAATTGCAAATTCAAAATGCTAACACTGCAACACATAAGGACCTTACTGCCCAAGAGGGCATATTCCGTCTCTATAGACTTGTCAGACGCCTATTGGCACATCCCAATTAGCCATCGACTCTCCCCCTACCTAGGGTTCAGGCTACAACGAAGACTATACGCCTTCGGAGCCATGCCATTCGGGCTAAACATAGCCCCAAGGATTTTTACGAAGCTTGCGAGCGTAGCTCTCAAACAATTACGCCTAAAGGGAATTCAGGTAGTAGCCTACCTGGACGACTGGTTGGTGTGGGCAGCATCCGAGATAGAATGCTTGCAAGCTTCCAGTCAAGTGATCCAGTTCCTAGAGTACCTAGGCTTCAAGATCAACAGAAAAAGTCTCGACTTTCTCCATCTCAAAAGTTCCAGTGGCTTGGAATCCACTGGGACCTTTTGTCACACCGTTTCTCCACCCCGGCGAAGAAAAGGAAGGAGATAGCGGGTTCTGTCAAGAGACTTCAAGATTCCGAAAGGATATCAAGACACGAGCAGGAGAGTACTGCGCTCTCTCCAGTTTGCTTCGGTGACAGACCCAGTGCTAAGAGCACAGCTAAAGGATGCAATCGGAGTTTGGAGAAGTTATGCATCAAACGCGTGAAGAGATCTGAGAAGACCAGCCGCTTCGGCTAAGTACTCTTCTCAGGCCTTGGTCCCAAGCCAGACATCTAAAGAAGTCGGTTCTTCTCCAGCCACCTCCCCCGTCGGTGACGACTCACTCAGACGCCTCGAAGGAGGGATGGGGAGGTCACTCTCATCGGAAAAAAGTCCAGGGGACTTGGTCCAGGCTATTTAAGACCTTTCACATAAAACTTTTTAGAAGCTAGGGCAGTGCTCCTTACCTTAAAGAAAGTCTTCCCGCGTCACTCGATCCACATAAGGTGGTGATAGACAGCAAGGTAGTTGTGAGATACTTGAATCGACAAGGATCGAGGTCACCACCTCTCAACCAGGTGATGTTGGCCGTCTTCCAATTGGCGGAAAAGAAGAAGTGGTACCTGTCGGCAGTTCACCTTCAAGGAGTCCGCAATGTGACAGCGGACGCTCTATCCAGGTTCACACCGATAGAGTCGGAATGGTCCTTAGACGCAGGATCATTCTCCTTCATTCTGAATCAGTCCCAGAACTGCAGATAGACCTCTTTGCGACGAAAGACAACAAGAAGTTGCCCCTGTACGTGTCCCCGTACGAGGACCCCTTAGCGGAAGCAGTGGAGGCGATGTCCCTCGACTGGAACAGATGGTCCAAGATTTATCTGTTCCCTCCTCACAACCTTCTGTTGAGGGTCCTCAACAAACTGAGATCCTTCAAAGGGTAGCGGCAATAGTGGCCCACAAGTGGCCGAACAGCATGTGGTTCCTCCTGGCATTGGAA
>NC_090741.1:88998761-89001261 GCF_036898095.1 Palaemon carinicauda | reverse complement strand
TAATAATAATAATAATGATAATAATTATAATAATAATAATAATAATAATGATAATAATAATAATAATAATAATAATATTAATAATAATAATAATATTAATAATAATAATAATAATAATAATAATTATGAATCGGAAAAAATAATAATAATAATAATAATAATAATAATAATAATACTAATAATAATAATAATAATAATAATAATAATAATAATAATAATAATAATAATAATAATAATAATAATAAATATTTTCGATTGCCGGAAACTAATGTATCTTGTTATAATTCTTTCAGCTTTCAGTATCGGGGTAAAAGGATTTCGTTAACTTACTACAAGTACTTGCTTTTTACTTCCTTCCTACTTTTATTCTTTGAAGGAATAAATTCAAGAAGGTAAACATAAAAAGAAGGTTGAATGAAGATAAAATGAGATCTTTACTTCGCTTCAGCTAGAAGAACTGTGGAGTCAACTTCCTAAAAGTTCATAAACAAATTTTAACCTGTGTTTGCTCGTGAAATTACTTGTCTTTTTGTACCTAGGAAGTTCTCTCTCTCTCTCTCTCTCTCTCTCTCTCTCTCTCTCTCTCTCTCTCTCTCTCTCTCTGTTAAAGTTTTCTTAGTATTCATCGGACCTTCCTCATGCAAAAGGCATCGCATTCACGTCCAAACAAATTAGCAAATAACAGCTCTCTCTCTCTCTCTCTCTCTCTCTCTCTCTCTCTCTCTGCATACTTGTATCTTATTTCCCTTCCAAAATCCTTCATATCTGCTCTACCCAACGTGGAACGTATAACTCACTGTTCTTGCAATGTGTTATTCATTTTGCTATATTCTTTCCTTTTCCTCCGGGCCAAAAAACATCGAAGTCTTGCATCATTATAGATTCAACTCCGCTTGTTACGTCAGTTCTCTGCATCTCTTCTTTCCCGTCTACAATTTATTCAAATTCCTCCTTACATTAATTTCTTGTTTTATTGTATATCCCATTTTCTTGATAGAACAATAAAATTAAACGTAAACCAATTGGAAAACTTCGAAAGGAAGTGGAATTAAATTTACGAAATATATAGTTTTTAAAATAGGACTAGACCTTAAGCAAACATAGACAATTCATTACTGTTCCGGATGTTAATAATTCAGTCAAATATTTGAATTTTTTCGTAATCACAAAAAAAATATAATTTCTTAAAACACATTGATAAATTTACACAAATGCACAGGCACACACACACACACACACAGATATATATATATATATATATATATATATATATGTTACACCTCACCTGTAAAATTGCCAATTTCATGCAGTGTGCAGAAAGTTTATCCACTCCATGAATTGTCAAAGGAACTTTGCTCATTTCATGAAATGTGCAATCGTGATGCTAAAAATATATCTATTATACGCAGTCGTGTGATACACTCTTTTGTGCATTTCTGTCTTTAACTATGTGAACTCTTCAATGTCCACTAAAAACACCCAAAAAATATCATAACACCAATAAAAACAACTTTTGTCTCTGATCAGTGGCAAGAACTTAAGAGACAGTTTGTCTACCGCCTTAAACCCAATCCATAAATTACTTCATTAAAAACAATAAATTATTGGTTTAGCATCATCTTAAATCCTTGGAACATGCATAACGCTTTTGCAGAATTATGAGTGATGTTTGCTTCGCAGTCTTCTTCTTCTTCTTCTTCTTCTTCTTCTTCTTATTATTATTATTATTATTATTATTATTATTATTATTATTATTATTATTATTATTATTATTATCACTAACGTGGATACCTTCTTACGGATTAAGTCAACAATTTCAAAATGACAAAATTAGTAGAGATGAATTATACCATTTAAATAGAAACTAATTAAGTAATATAATTGAAAATAAATAAAAAATATAAAAACGTTTTACATAATAATTAAGAAAAGAGTTTTAAAATTTCATTATTAAAGATTTATTCATTACGTTACTGTTGAGCAAGGATTAGGTAAATCTTAATTCCTTATTTAATCTATCTATCTCTTGATAAGGACAATTACAGTTATCCGAGTTTGCTATTTTACAACCCCATCTCTCTCTCTCTCTCTCTCTCTCTCTCTCTCTCTCTCTCTCTCTCTCTCTCTCCCATTTTCTCATGTGGCCTCAAAGTTTATATGAAAAAAGATTTTCCCCCAAAAGGCAATTAACTGGTATAACATGATGTCTTAGAAATGGGAGAAAAACGGAACTTTACTCGGCACCAATTACCCAACACATCAACATTTTTCTAGATCCCTCTCGTTGCGAGTTGATGTTCAGCTTCCGTTAAAACCAAGCTACAAAAGGTCGAAGGTTACTTATAATTAGGGAAGGTGCAATTTTTCCCATAACAACCGTCTGTCTTTACTTACAGGTCGTTTAAAATATGTTAAAATATGACCGCGCCGTGTCGCTATAGAGCTTCAGTATAGCCCCGCTATAAAGGATTGAGATTTTACCCTTGATTAGCGGCAGTGC
>NC_090741.1:88988761-88993761 GCF_036898095.1 Palaemon carinicauda | reverse complement strand
AATGTTTCTTAGAAATTATGAGGTGAAGACATTTCTTTCTTTATCATTTAGATCTAGTCTTAACTGAAATCTTGGAAACATTTATATAAAAATGTGTACAACTAGAAAAGGTCAGTTTATAACATTAAAGCAGAGAAAATTTTAGCATATAAAATAATATTAATTTCCCAATGCCCTCCTCTAAGATAACCAATATTTCCGATTAATAAAAAAAAACTTTAACAAATGTCATGGCTGGTATAAGTCTCAGAAATTGGCAGCAACACGTTCTTAACGTGGATAAAATTTCAGTAAAAGATACATTTTCTAAAACATATAAATATATAAAATATATAAAAGATATTTACACGTTTTCCACTTCAAAGTTCGCACCCTGGAAGGAAAGGAGAGGAGCAAAAGTAATGATACAGTCATTACCATGTCGAAGGTAAATCGGCTTAATCTAGATTTCCCACAATTCACTTACAGAAAAAAATAAATTATCTAATTCACTACAAATACGTAGAATGATCAGACCTTGCCTCTTTTTCATACAAAGGTTTTAGTATACCTGTTCCATTTTATGGATAAATATAAATTAACTTTCCTCCTACTCGTTAAGATTCACAACTGATAAGATACACAACTGTCGTAAAAGCTCCAGAAGGTGGAATCTACTTCTCGGTATCTTTACGAGCAAGCCCGGCTCGCTTCTGATCCATAACGATGACACAGAGAAAGACTTCAATTGACAAGGACTCGTTAGAAACATCCTTCGTCCCTGGGGATGGATCTGAAGTCCTTGCATGGAATGATATGGCCCATTTAGGTACAAAGAAATTTCTTATATGGTCCTTTATCGGCCTTTCCTTGGACTAAGAATAAATGGATGGGTATTTCTTTGACTGTCTTTGTAGTTTGTTAACATAATTTTTTTTTTTTTATGATTACTTCCGATGACTGTCAGCTAATTTGTCAAACTGAATTATTGAGTCCCCACCAACCAAACTTCAAACTATCTGAACGACCAAAATATTATCATGAGTAAAAAAAAAAAAAAATAATAATAATAATAATAATAATAATACTAATAATAATAATAATGATAATAATAATAATAATAATAATAATAATAATAATAATAATAATAATAATAATAATGACCTGCTATTTGTACAAAGAGTAAATTCATAATTCTTGTGTGATCTAAAAACGCTTGATTCTTGTTGTGCTGACTGAAAAAAGGATGTTTATTCAACTACAGTAGTACCTTGGTTTATGAGTTTAATTATTTCTGGAGCGAGCTCCAGCCTAAAGATCTCGTTCCCCAAACATTTATTTTTCCCATTAAAAATGTGGGAAATTCAAACGATTCAGTGCATATGTTAATAATTACAATCATGCATTAATTTCTGAAAACTTATAATAGTAATTGTTGTACAATTTGCAAACCCTAACATAAGAAATTAATACTAATTGAAAAGTAAAAATAGAAATATTGACAAATTAACTCGTGCTTCACCTTTGAGGGGGGTTGTTGCTGGTCTGAGAGGAGGAGAAGGAGGAGGAGGAGGAAGAGGAGGAGGTAGTTAATGGTTGCAGGAAGAATCTCACTCTATGAAAGCTTTTGGTAAAATATTGAACGTCATTCGATACTACTAACTAAATAGCATAATTTACACTTTCAATAATTTTTTTTCGTATTTTGTTTGCACTATAATATTCAACTATGAGAAGGAACCTATCTAGAGACATCTGTGCTAGTCCTTGTTTTAAAAATGACATGAGAATGAGACATCTCATGATCAGTTCATAGATTCGCTGCTTGCCCTGCCAAAGCCTTACCTGGATGATGGGTTTCTAAAATTTTGTCCTGCCTTTCCCATATTTTAAACATCCTCATCTAGCTTAAAGTGAAATAATTGTCAGCTTCTCCCTCCTCTTCTAGTGGAATATCCTCCACAACTTCTTGTTGCTGCTCCTTATGAAACTCCATCATCTCCTCTGTCATCATCAGCTGCCTCTTCCGTGTATAAGAATCTGTGAAAATCCCGTTCAGGAACACAATTATGCTACAGCTTCCTCCAAACAGTATTGAGGGCTTTGATGGTAACCCCTTCCAAGGCATTGTCAATGTTTTTTAAGCTGTTGACAATTTGAAAATCTTTCTATAACTCTGAAAGGGTATACTTGATCCATTTGGTGAAATCCAAACATTACTGGACCATTATCTTGTATAAAGCTTCTTGAAAATTCTAGATCATATGCTGATAGATGGGTTCGAGTATGAGAGAAGTGTTTGGAGACAGGATCTTCCTTTTGATGAATTCGATCTCATCCATCAAGCAATCCTAAAGGCCTGGAGGATGAACAAGAAACGGTGATCATCTTAAAAAGACCCTCGGATACAAGGCTAGTGGAGCATGGAGGTGAAAACCCTAGACCCAAAGTTAGGGTCCATTGTATCACTAATATAAAGTAAAACATATTTAAGGTATTAATACAAAGCGGATAGAGACCAGGAACGGGTGCAATGTGTTTTAAAGGTTTGAAGGCCAATTATAAATGGCAGAGGCAAGGGGAAGTGACAATCCACTCTCAACCCAAGCTAACACCAGGGAGGGCCAGACAATGTCTGCTGATGGATCAGCAGATAGACCTATAGGCTCCCTCAAACCACCTATCCTTAGGTCACAAGGATAGTGAGGTTGCAGCTACCAAAGGAACTAATGAGTTTGGGTGGGACTCTTAACCTTAATCTGGCGATCACCAGTCAACAAATTGGCCACTACATCGCTTTCTTTTTCGGGTCATGAGTCACCTTTAAACCTTCATACTAGACCTGAGTGCCTCAGTCCATCTTGTTCTTAAGAGAAGCATAAAGCAGAAGGAAGGCAAAGGGGTAAACAAATCTCTCCTTTAATCCTCCACGAGGAAATAAGGGCACCTTAATAACTGGAAAGGAAAGCTTGAAACTGCCGACGCGACCCATGATAAATGGATGGTCTGTTCGCTGAGGTCGATGTGACCAGGTACACAAAAGAAACTAATTAGGAATTTCGCTCCGAATCCTCGCCTTTCCCGGCATGTTTTTATTATCACTTCCTGGAAGTTTGTGGCGGAAGGGTCAGATTGTGTATCTGACCATTTCGCCACAAACTTTGGTGTTGTGACTTTTTATGAGGATATGGAAAAAGTATATGTAACTTGAAAAGGGAGATAATAAAGATAAATGGATAACTAGAAAGTAAAAACAATATGATAGTAAGAGTTAAGGGGAATTTGATCTTGACATTTCATAAAGTTTCAACCTGTCTTTGACCAACTTGATGAATGATGATCCCTATTAAACTATAGACACAATGAACAAGATTCAAAAAGAAACTCAATTACAAACAGTGAAATATCGTACGTATGATCCGTGGACTCACCAAAAATATGTTAAAATAGATAAGAAAAGACAAGAATTTTACCGAATTAAGGAGTAACCCTACATGAAGGTTATTAGGTTGCAGTCCTCGAAAGGGAAAAGGGTATGGGCAGATGCTGGAAAACCTGGAATAAATGTAGAGAGAGGAGGGGGGGGGGGTGTCAGTGACAGCCTGGATAGTCGTTAGAGGGAGATGACACAAGATATTCTCTCTCTCTCTCTCTCTCTCTCTCTCTCTCTCTCTCTCTCTCTCAAATATAAAATTTTCCTATGAATATCTTCACATCTGTCTATCTAAGGCTTCTGCAGTAAAGACCTTATTATAGGTTTACGAAACCTCAAGTTTGCATTAGGAACAAAAGACCGAAGTGAACGAGAATTCAAGAAATAAAGCGATGCTCTAAGTAATATCCCTTAAAGGAGATTGGGCAGATATCACAAAAGTAAAGGAAACTGGGTCAAACTAAAATCCACAGCCAACATAAATTCCATATATTCGGTAAAAGGTTGATTCTGCTTCATTAACAAAATGTCCAGAACCGATGAAATGCCTACGTACTTGATCATATTGACCCAATTGCCTGAAGCGAAGTTGAATGATAGTTGACGCTGGGTGAACTTAAGTTAAAAGTTGGTGTCAGCAGGAAAATACAGAAATTTATTTATGAAATTGATTTTGTGTGTTGGTCTATCTCTCTTCTCCCTTTTCGTCTTTTAGCATGCTTTTGAACCAGTGCTCGGGTAAAGCAAATCCTGTTATTCACATAAGTAGTTTGAATTCCACCGCCTTATGATTTAAAAAGTATTTTTAGGTGAAAATAATAGTAATTATCTATTTTCTTTGTGGGGATACACACACACATGCACACGCACACAGACACAGAGACACAGAGACACACACACACACACACATATATATATATATATATATATACATATATATTTATATATATATATAAATAAATAAATAAATATATATATATATATATATATATATATATATTCAAATAAGCCATATATTTTGGGTACGATTATATCTGGATTCTCTTAACAACCCTCTGGATCAGAGCCCCAGGTGAAATCACTCAAAGACTACAGCTTCTGACCGGCCGGTAGTCGAACTCTGGTCCAGGAAACGTGTACGAACATTGACATACCACTTGGCCAAGTGGTAAGTCAGTGTTCATAATACTGTTCTAGTCCATGGTTCAACTCCCGGCCGATCAGAAGCTGTTGTCTTTGTGTGATTTCACCTGGGGCTCTGATCCCGAGGTCGTTAATAAAATCCAGACTTCAATATATCAGAAATATATGGCTTATTTGAATATGAAAAACACGTCGAAAGTTGCCAAATTTACCACACACACAGATATATATATATATATATATATATCTATATCTATCTATCTATATATATATATATTATATATATATCTATCGATCTATATTATATATATATATATATATTTCTTCTCTTTTCACTTAGGCAATCTTCATTGGATTCTAAGACACTTTTGGCACCGATTAATTTAGGGCAACACTTTTGTAGATTATATATTTTCTCATGTCTCCAAGGATAACATTTGGAAGA
>NC_090741.1:88985629-88988261 GCF_036898095.1 Palaemon carinicauda | reverse complement strand
CTTTCGCCTCCCTTCTGCTTTATGCTCCTCTTATGAACACGATAGTCTGAAACACCGAGCACTGGTAGGAAGATTTAAATGTCTCTTATGAGGCTCGAGGCAGGAATGGGAGTTTCATCCTTGCCAAGATTCTTGGGCTGGATATGTTGTACTATGCTAGCGGTATTTTTAGATTCATTTAAGAAGCAGGTATTCTCAAAGCTAATTAACTTTTATAAGGACATCTTCGCTTTAATGTTTTTAAATTGAATTTCCTTTTATTCTCTATTTGTATTAAATGATATCGGTATCAATGACTTTCGATGTCAGGATGCCAGAAAACTTAAAATCAATCAGTCAATCATTAGCATAAAAAAGGAAGGGAAAATATATAGAATCCAATCCCCGCCTCTATTCACGCTAGGACCCATGGTTTCTAGGAAGTGGCTTCTGATCTCTCAGACCTAGCATCCCTTTTTGCAGGGTCAGTGGGGTCTTCATTCTTTTCCTTGAAATTTATCAACATATGAGGGGAGTTCAAACTCTACTCACAAATATTATAGGTTGCTGACTAGTTCACCTACCCAACACGTCAGTATGTTCCATTGTTTACTAACTACTCTTGCTTTATAGCCGGTGGAATACTTTAATTGCAAAATTATCCACTATAATACTTAGAATGATTTTCCCCAAATATTGTAAAATGGACAAAAATAATTGAGTCATTAAGGTGATATGGTTCCTTGATTTGTTCAAATGGCATACCATTTTACTTGAGAATTGGATTGCCATTAGAGATTGATAAATTATGTAGATGTTTGGTGCCAGATGAAAATATGACCTTCAAGTAGTATGGAACCAAAGTCCTTTTCACTTTCCCATTGACAAAGACCATTTTGTATTTTTTCGCTTCCACGTTTCAATCATTTTCTAGGCAATGGAAACTTTTTTTTTAATCTTCCGACTATATCTCCCCCGTTATATGATGTTGTGAGATATATGCTGATACTGCTATAAAAATAATTAGTTCAGTCATGTTTTAAGTTTCTTGAAGAGGTAATTATTTCTACTTTATGAACAATAAGCCATTCATTACTAAAGATATCGAAAATATACATATATAACTAGAGAAGTTTACTCATTACCTCCGCCAACGAAGTTGGAAAGAGGTTATGTTTTAGCCCCTGTTTGTGTGTGTGTGTTTGTTTGTGAACAGCTTCCTAAACATAATTTTAATCGTAGAGTAATGAAACTTGAATGGATTAACTGCTATGTAAAAATCTAGAAATTATTCATTTATGGAAGGTCAGGGTCAAAGGTCAAATGTCAAGGTCACTATCAAGCAAAATGTCCAATTCACGTAATCAGTCATAAGTTTGGACATCGTTGTCACGAAGACTTCAAACTTGGCTCATATTTCAGCATATGAAAATTCATGCCAAAGGTCAAAGTCGAGCAAAAGGTCGGGAAATAAGCTGCCTCAGCGGAGGTCTGCATTTTACTTAGTGCATTTCTAGTTTTGTGTCTTGAGTCCTACACATCTTATCAATACTTATCATTGTACCCGAGATATTTGCGCCATTGATATTTGACGATAGCCGAGACTTCATTTTCCGGTTATTTGAAACCTAGAATAAGCATACTTCTTCTTCTTCTTTGTCTGCATCTTTTCATACTTTTATGTGAGGTCGATGTTTCTGACCAGCTTTCTCCATCTATCTCTTTCCTACACTTCATCACCGGTTAATCCTTTTGATCAAAGGTCATCCTTGATACAGTTCATCCACCTTCGTTTTAGTCTCCCTCTTCTTCTCCTTCCCTCTACCTCCATTTCCATCACCCTCCTCCCAATATACTATTCATCTCTTCTAATGATATGAACACACCACCTCAGTCTACTTTCTTGGATCTTATCTGATAGTTTACTAACTCCTGTGGTACCCTTAATTACTTTATTCTGTATCTTATCTCTTCTTGTCACCCCATACATCCATCTCAACGTTCTCATCTCTGCCATATCCAGTTTCTTCTCTTCTGCCTTCTTTATTGCCCACGTCTCCGCTCCATACATCATTACCGGTCTCACAATGGTCCTGTGTACTTTACCCTTCAACTTAACCCCTATTTTCCTGTCACATAGTACTCCACGCACTTTTTTTCCAATTCTTCCGTCCTGCCTGTATTCTGTGGTTTATTTCTGCCCCCAGATCACCATCATCTTCAACTGTTGATCCAAAATACCTGAAATTTTCAACTCTTTTCAATCTCTCTCCTTGTAAACTAACTTCACAATTTTTTTCATGCTGATCTTCAATCTTCTATTCTCCATTTCTCTTCTCACTCTTCCAGTTACTCTTCTACCTCTCGCCTAGTGCTACACAGTATAGTATCATCAGCAAAAAGCATACACCAAGCAGACTGATCTCTAATACCTTGTGTTACTACTTCCATGACAAGATCAAATAGATAGGGGCTCAATGCAGACCCCTGATGTAGTCCTACATTTACTGAGAAACTTGTTGTTAGGCCTATACTGCTCTTAACATTTGCTTCTGCCCTCTCATACATATCTTGGGTTATTCTTACGTATTTCTCAGGGACTCCCTTTTCTCTCATATATCTCCACAGTTCCTGTCGTGGTACTCGATCGTAT
>NC_090741.1:88960629-88980629 GCF_036898095.1 Palaemon carinicauda | reverse complement strand
TGTCTGAAAGAAAAAACATTAAATGCCACTCTTAAGATACCGAGGTATCAAAGTCATAAAAGTCTGTATTACAAATCAATCACATTAGCGTTAGAAACGCTCGGCACACATGTCTGCACTTATGCTAAGTTCACCTTCGGAAATGGAACAGTCTACATGGGCAACACAGTGCCCTCACTTAGTTTGTAGTACAGTATGTAACTACACACTCACCCTGGAATTATTCGTCCCAATTAAGACCACTGTTCCTCGCAGAGTTAAACAGTAGGGTTAACACCACGACCCACTGCTACCACAGATCTCTTTAGTTCATCTACTTGCTTCGCATAGTGGCGAAAGAACACTCTGGAAGACTTCCAGACGGTGTATGAACGGAGATGTTCAAAATCCATACAATTAAAGAAATTTAAGGATGAGGCAACTTTCCTCGGATCGTGACCTGCGGGTGTACTGTCAGGATCCGCTCTGCGAATAAAATATGTGATTTTCGCTCTGAGTTGATTCAGAAATAAATTTGAGCCTGATGTTTCTCCCCGGAATAGTTGATCACCCTTGAAGTCTGAAGTTCATTGAAGATAGACCTTTAGGCATTCTACTGGACATAGAGATGCATCTTCTTTCAGAGGGCAGATTCTCCAGGGACCCCACCTGTTGGTGGGTAACTCATTCTTGGTGAGAAACGTAGGATCTGGAATCAGGTTCAGTTCTCCCCCATCCAGGAACTGAACACGACCTGCCTCTCTCGAGAGGGCTACAATCTCACTAACCCTGGCCCCGGACGCGAGTGCAAATAGGAAAATAACTTTTTGTGTCAAATCCTTTAACGCACACTCTTCATTGCTCAACAGAGAAGCGAAATGAAGAACTTGTCTAAAGACCATTAAATGGGCTTTGGAGGTGCTGAAGGTCTGAGCTTAGCGCAGGCTTTCGGGACTTTATTAAAGATCTCGTTACCTAGGTCGACCTGGAAGGCATATAGAATGGGTCTTGTCAAAGCAGCCTTACACGCTGAAATCGTGTTAGCTGCCAATCCTTGACCATGGAGGTAGAGAAGAAAGATAAGCAGAAGTCTGTCAAGATCTCCTGCGGATTCTTCGCCTTGACAAAAGGCCACCCATTTTCCCCAAGATGACTCATATTGCCTTCTAGTAGATTTGCACTTATATTCCTCAAGGAAGTCTATGCTGGCTTTCGAAATCCCGAAACGCTTTCTCACCGTTAGGGAGAGAAACTCATGAGCTGCAGGGTCCGTGTTTTCTGTAATAAAGCGCAGGCAGTTGACTTCTGGACTCGCTGGGTCAGAACTGGATCTGGTAGCGGTACAAACTTCAGCTACAGTTCCAATGTCAGGGGGAACCACACGCTGTTCGGCCACTTGTCAGCCACTATTGCCGCTACCCCTTGAAGGATTTCATTTTGTTGAGGACCCTCAACAGAAGGTTGTGAGGAGGGAACAGATAAATCTTGGACCACCTGTTCCAGTCGAGGGACATTGCGTCCACTGCTTCCGCTAAGGGGTCCTCGTATGGGGCACGTACATGGGCAACTTCTTGTTGTCTTTCGTCGCAAAGAGGTCTATCTGCAGTTCTGGGACTTGATTCAGAATGAAGGAGAATGATCCTGCGTCTAAGGACCATTCGGACTCTATCGGTGTGAACCTGGATAGAGCGTCCGCTGTCACATTGCGGACTCCTTAAAGGTGAACTGCCGACAGGTACCACTTCTTCTTTTCCGCCAATCGGAAGATGGCCAACGTCACCTGGTTGAGAGGTGGTGACCTCGATCCTTGTCGATTCAAGTATCTCAAAACTACCTCGCTGTCCATCACCAACCTTATGTGGATCGAGTGACGCGGGGAGACTTTCTTTAAGGTAAGGAGCACTGCCGTAGCTTCTAGAAAGTTTTATGTGAAAGGTCTTGAATAGCTTGGAGCAAGTCCCTTGGACTTTTTTCCGATGAGAGTGACCTCCCCATCCCTCCTTCGAGGCATCTGAGTGAATCGTCACCGACGGGGGAGGTGGCTGAAGAAGAACCGACTTCTTTAGATGTCTGGCTTAGGACCAAGGCCTGAGAAGAGTACTTAGCCGAAGCGGCTGGTCTTCTCAGATCTCTTCGCGCGTTTGATGCATAACTTCTCCAAACTCCGATTGCATCCTTTAGCTGTGCTCTTAGCACTGGGTCTGTCACCGAAGCAAACTGGAGAGAGCGCAGTACCCTCTCCTGCTCGCGTCTTGATATACTTTCGGAATCTAGAAGTCTCTTGACAGAACCCGCTATCTCCTTCCTTTTCTTCGCCGGGATGGAGAAACGGTGTGACAAAAGGTCCCAGTGGATTCCCAGCCACTGGAACTTTTGAGATGGAGAAAGTCGAGACTTTTTTTTCTGTTGATCTTGAAGCCTAGGTACTCTAGGAACTGGATCACTTGACTGGAAGCTTGCAAGCATTCTGTCTTGGATGCTGCCCACACCAACCAGTAGTCCAGGTAGGCTACTACCTGAATTCCCTTTAGGTGTAATTGTTTGAGAGCTACGCTTGCAAGCTTCGTAAAAATCCTTGGGGCTATGTTTAGCCAGAATGGCATGGCTCTGAAGGCGTATAGTCTTCGTTGTAGCCTGAACCCTAGGTAGGGGGAGAGTCGATGGCTATTGGAATGTGCCAATAGGCGTCTGACAAGTCTATAGAGACGGAATATGCCCACTTGGCCAGTAAGGTCCATATGTGTTGCAGTGTTAGCATTTTGAATTTGCAATTCACTATAAACTTGTTGAGTGGCGACAAGTCCAGAATGACTCTGAGCTTTTCCGAGTCTTTCTTGGGAACACAAAACAGCCTCCCTTAGAAATTTATGGGCTTCACCCTTCGGATCACCTTTTTTCTCCAACAGTTTTTGAACGTACTCCTCCATAACAGGGGTGGAGTGTTGGAAAAACGAAGGCACGGGGGTGGAGTGCTGTACCAGCTCCAGCCCAATCCATTCTTGAGTAGCCTGTGGGACCTGGGATCGAAGGTCCACCGATCCCAAAATTTCAGAAGTCTCCCTCCTACCGGTATCACCTCAATTGGACTGCCGTCCTGAGATCTTGCCTTCCTGACCCCGACCACCCTTGAATCCCCTTCCCCTTGAGGGGCGTCTGGACGAGCCTCTGGCTGCTCCTCTAGGCTTTGCTCGAAAGGAAGAAGACTGCCCTTCGAACGCTGGGGTGAATGCCATGGAATGTGTCGACACGGCCTGGGGTACCCACTGAAAAGTGGTCGGGGTTTGTGCCACGATCTCGGGCACTGGGGGCAATGGCAATTGCAGTTGCTGTTGCTGTCTAACAGGCTTGGCTGGCCGAGACGGTAGCCTAGTCCTCATAGTCTTCCTCTTTGGTTGAGGACCCTCATCCGGGGAAGACTTTCTTTTGATAGCCAGGCCCCACTTCCGGAGAAGGTTTCTATTCTCCAAGGCGGCCTTATCAACAACTTCTTTGACCAAGTCGGTAGGGAAAAGGTCTTTTCCCTATATGTTGGAGGAGATTAATTTCCTTGGCTCGTGCCTCACCGTAGCCGAGGTCAACACGAACTCCCTACAAGCTCTCCTTGCCTTGATGAAGCCATAAAGGTCCTTCGTCACTGTGGCCAGATGAGTCTTGGCCACCACCAAGAACATTTCATGGCCCTAGGGGTCACTTGCCATCGTCTCGAGAGTAGTCTGAAGAGACATTGAGGCAGCCAGTCTTTCTTTTGTCTCGAACTCTCTTCGCAAAAGAAAGTCAGACAGCTTAGGGAGGTCCTCGCCGAACTGACGTCCGGCAATATCAGCCTCCAACTTTCCAACTGAGAACGTAAGATGGACATCCTTCCAGTCTTTGTGGTCCATAGGCAGGGCCAGCGACAAGGGTTTACATTCCTCTAGGGAGGGGCAAGGCTTGCCGGCCTCGACTGCTTTTAGTACAGCCGCAAACCCTTTCTGTAAAAAGGGGATGGCTCTAGTAGGCAAGGACACAAAGGAAGGGAGCTTCCTGTTCAATGCGGCTACCTTTGAGTTAGAGAAGCCCCTCTCTTTCATCGAGGATGAAAGTAGAGCTTGAGCCTTAGCATGGTCCATCACTATGACCTCCTTCGGCTCTGTCTCCCCCTTTGAAGCTGGTTCCTTCCTCAGCCGGACATAACAGTCCGGATATGATGCCTTGCTGGGCCAGAATTCCACCTCCTCCAGGGGAACTGAGCCCAGCTTATCCGAGATGACGATCTTTCCAGTCGTCATCGGCATGTGCTCAGCATACCTCCATGGGTTAGCATCTGAGCACAAGGGAAGGTCTTTCACATTGAGCTTTTTCTGGGGCCCATGTGATTCTGCAAGGCACTGCATTCGCAGTTCCATTGCAGCCACCTTCTCCTGATTTTCCTTCTGCATTTGTTGGATCATTCCAACAATAGAAGAGAGGGCCTGTCCCAGCTCTACTGGGAGACCGGCCGATGTTGAGGGAATAGGCTCCGGAATCTGAACCGGAGTAGCCGACACCTCGTCGACCTCTACCTCTACAACGTCTGGGGCTTGAACTTCATCCTGGGCTTCTGCCAGGAGGTCTTCCTCCAGACACTCGTCCTCATCAGACATCCTGTCATCTAACTGGATGTCTTGCATCGCGACCGCGACTTCAGCATCCACCTGGATCTGAACTTGTGGTATCTCCTCTTGAGGCTGGGGGAATCACTGCATCAGCTGATGCCCTAGGGAAAAGATACGCCCTCATCTTCTCACTTGGAAGATAAGGGCCAAAAGTGTTCTTTTAGAAGCCCTTTACCCAGGTACGAAGCTTCTTCCTAGCTATAGCCCTTGATTTCGCCGTCCTAGGGGAATCAAAGGCCTCAGTACTCAGGTTAGTGCACACAGTACATACCTGAGGGTCCCAATACCGGAGATCATCCTTGGAGACAGCGCATGCTGCGTGTCTCCTACAAAACTCATGTCCACAGAGGTTCTTGCTGCGGACGTTGCAGAAAGCACTTCCGCACTTCGGAGGGTCCTTCTGTAAAGAGAAGAAATTTCCATGAGTATCAAGTGAACTATTTATCACTGGATATGCATAGTATAGCATAACAATTCAGAAAGGAAAGACACACACTTGTGTTTCCTTCACAACCCATTGTTGCAGCCTTCCAGATAATAAAATCAGATGGTTAATCTCTTCTAGAGTAACCAATGCAAAGTTTCCAGAGGAAACAGGTGGAGCTCACACCTAAGCAATGATTTTAAAATCCTGGATAATAGACAGGAAAGAACTCACTTTCCTATCTGTAGGGCAACAGCAAAGGACTGTGCAGGAAAACACAAAAGTGTTAGAACACAGTGCTGTTCCAAAAACCCATACTATAGTTTTCCTCTTACTTTATATGTTATACTGAAGAATATTACTACAGTATAGGAGGATACACACCATAACTAGCTTTAAAGTATACTACTTAACAGCTATAAGGCGGCAGAACTCTGGTTCAAATGCATGTGCCGGTCGGCAGCAATTGCTGGCCGGCAACAGCCAATGTCGAACTACACAAGGTAGTACCCAGCTGCTGGCCACACTCTTGGTGACCGGCAGACAAGGGCTGACATTAGCCGGCCGGCAAAGGTACAGGACCGATGCCAGCCGCCAGCAAAAGAACCAAGGACTACCCCTGCCCGGCTGCCGGCCTCATAGGCCGGCAGCCGGGTCTGGTACAGCACCAGAAGAAAAATAGGATGGATGCCCGGATAAGAGTGTACACTACCTCTAAGCCCGGCAATCCGAAAGAGTGCATATAAGGAAGGGGAGAAACTAATTCAGGCTTCCTGGCCAATGCCGTCTGGCTCTACAGGCATGGATGAGGGACCAAGGGAGGTCCGAGCAGTACTCAAAATATAAGACCCTTGCTGGCCGGCAGCTCTGCCGGCCGGCAGGGGGCTGAGTCAATTCCACATCCTAACCTATACTAGGTCCAGATGTAGAACGACGTACAGTACTGTAATGGCTAGGCCATTACGGAGATAGAGGGGGAAGGGACAAAAGAGGGTCCTACCAACCTTGCTTTAGTGACGGATCACCTGCAGCCAAGAAACTTATCTTAGCCTAAGGGAGATCTAAGGGGGGAGGCCAGCAATATTTGCCAGCTCCCACTGAACCAAAGCAAGGAAGGTGTTGCCACTCCCAGGGAAAGAAACTTATCCTCCCCCGAGAACAGCAACAAGGACTAGTCTGGTAGATCACAAAAGAAGGAATCATATCCACAGAAACCTTCGGTAGTAACCTAAGGAGGCTAAGCCACCTTTGTCTGTGTCAGGCCAGCGAGGGAGACTCTACCCCAAGCCAGACAAGCACAGACTCAGACTAAAAACTCTGTTGTTCTGTCCCTCTTTGAACCAGACTTACTGGAACAGGAAGGTACAGTAACACCCCAGTATAGTTTTATCGAAAATTAATTCGGAAAAAACCACTTAGATATAAGCCCAAGGCTTAAACAGATTGAAAGGGATTGCAGACCTTCTCTGAAGAAAAGAAAGCAACCGGGGAGAAAGTATAATAAGTCTCCATAAGCAACTTAGCCTAGGCACCAAGAGAATCGATTACTAAATCGCCGAAACTCACTCGTATACTATCTTGGAAATATCCCACACAATCTTAAATGTATAAAACATAGCCTAAAGCTTCAATAAAATTTTTATTACACTCGGAAAAACCAAAATCATGCATGAAGTACTAGGACCAAACGACTAGGCTACATGGCCTAGCGTAGGCCAGAATGGCGAATACTTCACCAAAATAATACTAAGCACGAAAGGAAATCCTATGTAATGCTAAATAGCTAAAATTTATTAAAGCAAAACAACCGGGAATGTCGCTCTGACTAACTAAACTTATACCTAGCGAGCGACAGTGTCCATGACGCCTCCGGTAGGCTACGGCTCTTGTATCAAAGATTAATCCTATTAATCACTCAAAAATTTACCAAGAGCCTACATTTATACATAAAAGACATTATACTCAACTTAACAGAGGCCGACGAAGACGGAGAAGCCATGAAAAGTAGAATAAATCCAAGATTTGCGAGAAACACAGGAAAAAACACCGAGTTGTTAAGCTACGCAAAAAGGAATACAGATGGCGCTAGGATTGGCGCCAGGCACGCATACGAATCGGAAGATAGGGAGCCTTGGGAGCGGCTCCCCCTTTTTCTTTCCCGAATTCGTTTCTTGCCAATCGCCCCTTGCGAGATGAAATCTCTGTTCGGGATGCAGATTGCCATGTGGCGTGTCAAGAATACGTCCTCTGATATGTGGCGATATCCCTTTCACGAGGGATACTCGCTCCAGGAGTTAGAATTCTGGTACCTTAAGGTAAATTCTCTGGGAATATCGCCGTAGTTGTAATATACCCTAGGAAGCTACCCTATAGGAACTTCCATCAGGACGACATGGCTTGAGCCCAAATATATATATATATATATATATATATGTATATGTATAAATATATATATATATATATATATATGTGTGTGTGTGTGTGTGTGTCTGTGTCTGCATATATATATATATATATATAACTATTATATATATATATATATATACATATATATATATATTTATATATATATATATACTTTATATATATATATATATATATATTTATATATATATATATATATGCAGACACAGACACACACACACACACATATATATATATATATATATGTGTGTGTGTGTGTGTGTCTGTGTCTGCATATATATATATATATATATATGTATTATATATATATATATATATAAATATATATATATATACATATATATATATATATATATATATTTCTTTTGTATATATATATATATATATATGTGTGTGTGTGTGTGTGTGTGCGTGCTTGTGTGTGTGTGCGTGTGTGTCTGTAGATGGTTAGTATAGTCACATAAACCTAGACAATAAATATTGAATATTATTATTCATATTCGTTGGAAATGAAGAAATATGCAAAAAATAAACTCTTACCATTACCTTTCCTGGCAATTTTTTTCCTGAACGTATAATCAAAAAATATATTAGCAGACTCAAACATAGAGCAACACATGTTTGAATATGACGGCAATATGTAGCAGAACTATGGTGCCATAAGTCTTCAATTGCATTTTCCGTAAAACGATGGATAGTCCCTCTTGGCAGAGACCAATGGTGATGCTTTAGTAGAACCCTTGATACGACTTAGAATCGCCCTTGGCATGGCCCTTGTAATATATTACCCCTTTTGGATTAGGATAGGTTATATATGTACGGAATTTAGACCAGATTGTTTGTTCTTTTTTTCTTTTGTAGTACAGTATTTTTATTCTTGCTAGTAATTCTATTCTCTGGAAGATATGTTGACGAGATGGTATTATTATTATTATTATTATTATTATTATTATTATTATTATTATTATTATTATTATTATTATTATTATTATTATTATTATTATTATTATTATTATTAGTTAAGCCAAAACCTTGGATTAAAAAGCAGGACACTATAAGCCCATGGGTTCCAACAATAAAAAGTATCCTAGTGAGGAAGAGAAATGCGGAAATAAATAAACTATTAGAGAAGTAATGAACAATTACTGTAAAATAATTTTTGAAAAGTAACAGAATTAAAATACATCTTTCATATATAAACTGTAATATGAGACTTATGTTAGCCTATTAACCATAAAAACATTCGCTGCAATATTGAAGTTTTGAAGTTCCACCGATTACAATATCTGTTTAGGAAGATAATTCTACAATTTAATCATAGCTGGAATAAAACTTCTATAAGAATAAAGCGAATGAAAAATTAGCTTGTTGAGATAGTTTTGCAAGATTTTCAATGATCAATCTATTCTAAAGAAGGGTTTTAATTGCTTCATTCTACTTTGTTTCGTGTCTGGTTCTCCTGTCTAGTGTTCATTTGCTAATTCTTATCTTCAATTCTTGGGCAGAAACTTAAGGTCCTTTAAGTATCTTATTTTTGACGTAGTTATTAATATCTGGCAATATCGTTCAATGAGATTTTTGGTAATTTTGACCACCCTTTACATTCAGTTCTTTCCGGACAGTGCCTTCTTTTCGTAATACTAGGTATGCAGTTAAGTCAAATATTCTTGCCTTCTCCATCATAAGCCTTAATTCTAAACAGTATTTTAACATTTGTTTCCGGCTGTGAAGGGTAAAACTTCATAAATTCAAACTTGCAGGAAATGTTTTTATTTTGAATAAGCTGACGTAAGTCTCATTTTATAGTTTATATATGAAAGGTCTGCTTTAATGCTGTTATTGTTGTTAAAACATTTTCTTTTTATTGTGCATTACTTCTCATAAAGTTTATTTATCTCCTTATTTCCTTTCTTCACTGGGGTATTTTTCCCTGTTGGAGCCAACTTTCTTTCCCAACCAAGTTGGAGCCTATATAATAATAATAACAACAACAATAATAATAATAATAATAATAATAATAATAATAATAATAATAATAATAATAATAATAATAATATAATAATAATAATAATAATATAATAATAATAATAATAATAATAGTTTGGTTAAAGATAATGGCTGCCTCAGTTGTATTGATCTTGTACTTTGTCTTTGCAATGTCTCTTATTATCTTCTTTTCAGAATTAATGCACACAGCCAGTAATTAGGCAAAAGTCATCTTTTATGGTGGGTAGTAAATTTTAGCTGTAATTGGCGATTCAAGGTTTTAATAAAAAGTTTTAAAAGGTCAGATAAAATTAAAAAGTCGGGTAAAAGACATGTGTACTGTATTCTTTTACCCGAATTGTAAAGTTTATCTGACTTGTGAACTTTAAATTAAAACTTTGATTTGTGAATTACTCCTTAATTTGCCTAACCAAAATAAAACATGATTTTTGCCCAATTACTGGCTCTATGTAGTAATTCTGAGGAAAGAGATAATAAGTGCCATTTAGAAAACAGAGTACAATCTCAATACATCTGAGGCAGCCATCATCTTTAGCAAAACATGCTTTAAAGAGGGCCTACTACCCAATAATAATAATAATAATAATAATAATAATAATAATAATAATAATAATAATAATAATAATAATAATAATAATATAATTAAAATTATAATTATAATATTGATAATAACAGTGATAAAAAACTAATTATGATTTAATCAAAGTTTTAATAATAATAATAATAATAATAATAATAATAATAATAATAATAATAATAATAATAATAATAGTTTTCTATCATACTCCAATGTCTAACCCGCGTCTTCCGCTCTCGTACCTCAGAGGCTTCCGGCAAGAGAGATATTGGGCTATTTTAAAAGAATATTTCGTTGTTAATGATATTTAGCCGAAAGAATTGGGTCGTTTTTTCAAAAGAAACCTTTTCTGTGGGAGATAGATGGCAAAAGTGAACAGTTTTTGAAGGAAAAGTGGTTGGCATTTGAGAGAGAGAGAGAGAGAGAGAGAGAGAGAGAGAGAGAGAGAGGGAGAGAGACCTTTTGATGAATAAACAACTATTTAGATCAATCAAATGCTTTTCTTCCATGAATAATATTGAGTTTCCATTGGGCATTAATGTAGAGTGAGTTCTGTATGAGAAAATGATTCTACCAACTGTGATGTATGGATGGGATTTGTGGGGAATGAAAGTGACGGAGAGACAGAAATTTAATGTGTTTGAGATGAAGTGTCTAAGTTGTATGGCTGGTGTATCTCGAGGAGATAGGGTTAGGAAGAAAGTATTGAGGGTGAGAATGGGTGTAAGAAATGAGTTAGCAGCTAGAGTGGATATGAATATGTTAAGGTCGTTTGGCCATGTTGAGAGAATAGAAAATGGCTGTCTGCTAAAGAAGGTGATAAATACAAGAGTTGATGGATGAAGTACAAGAGGAAGGCCAAGGTTTGGGTGGATGGATTGAGTGAAGAAAGCTCTGGGTGATAGGAGGATAGATTTGAGAGAGGCAAGTGAGCGTGCTAAAAATAGGGATGAATGGCGAGCGATTGTGAAGCAGTTCGGGAGGCGCTGCTGCTTCCTCCGGTGCCTTAGATGACCGCGGAGGTAGCACCACTAGGGGATTTAGCGTTATGAAGCTTCATCTGTGGGGGATAACGGGTGAGGGTGGGCTGTGATACCCTAATAGTACCAGCCGAACTCGGTTGAGTCCCTTGTCAGGCTGTGAGGAACATAGTGAGGAGGGGCCTAGTATTTTGTTTCATTGTTTGATATCGGCTACCCCCATAAATTTGAGGAAGTTCTTTGGTATATGTTTGTATATATATATATATATATATATGTATATATATATATATATATATATATATAAGGATGAAGAGGACAGCAAGAAGACTTCGGATCATCTTACATATTTATTCTACACCAACGTTTCGGGAATCTATTCCCATCATCAGGGCTACATGAAACATGAAAATTATGTTTACATTAGAAATTAATTATACATTTTTGTTTAAAATTGCTTTGGTATAAAAAAAAAACGGTTAAAAGAATCAAAATACAAAAACCTAGACGGTATATAAAAACATGTTGCTAACAGAGGTCCTTTACAATTATGATGATAAAAACACTTGTGATCAAAAATATACAAATATATAAATGAATGGTCGAACTTACTGTCAAGAGATGTGGCTGAAAACTATAGGAAATATTTGAGAAAATTCTTGAAGAAAATGCTTTAACTACGAAAAAAAAAAATAGATCAACAAGGAATGATAGGTAATGGCAGTTAGGCAATATGTAATGGTGTGGAGGTGGTTTGATTATTTAAGGAAGGCGGCAGTTTCTTTATATAGAGAGATTCCAAGAGAAGGAGCGAAAGGCAATCGGATGTTTGGGAAAGAATTTCAAAATGGTTGTATTGTATATGAGTTTTACATGAGTTTGAATGATTTCTTATAGAGGAAAATTCTTGGATTTTAATACGGAACCAGTGCGATGACTGACACCCCTATGGGAATCAATGCGGACCTTCAGTAATCGTCGGGTAGACCGGATATAGTTTCCAAAATTACATTTTGGACAAGTATACTTATAAACAACGAAGGATCGCATCAACTCCGGGAGGGTGTCTTCGGACCTGAAAAGTTTGCCAATATTTAAGGGTTTTTTTAATATAAACTTAAAATTCACATATGGGTACAGAGTGCTGAGGGCTGTGGTGAGCTCGCTTCTGAAAAGAGCATTTTTAACATAAGGCAATTATACATACATTAGTTTTTTGGGAACTTCAGGACATTTATATTTAGGCTGAAAAATACCATTAAGAAATTTATTAACAATTTTGTCATAGAGGTGTGAAGGATAACAATTGTATGTAAAATCTGTTTTTAAAAATGAAATTTCTTTATGAAAATTAATGTAAACATAATTTCATGTTTTATGTAGCCCTGATGATGGGAATTGATTCCCGAAACGTTAGTGTAGAATAAATATGTAAGATGATCCGAAGTCTTCTTGCTGTCCTCTTCATCCTTAAACTTAAGCTTGTCAGAAGCGAAAATGTTACTAGTTATATTCAGCGGAAATACGATGGCTCCACTCTCCCGGCTTTACCGACGTCTGAGTCCTCGGACAAGAAATGGAAGAAGGCCCCAACTTGATCACGATTTTTTGCTATATTGTAAGATGAGTAATATTGTGCCTAATTTCATCAAGTTTGAATTATACAGATCTTCACTATATAACTCTGATTTTTATAGAACTGCTACTCAGTCCCTCTTATACATTGAAATTGATTTTAAATCCAAATATATCAATAGATTGAAAGGCTCAGTGTCCTCCCTGTCACATTCATTGTACAACACTTTGTCCCCCGCTCGATGGTTTTTACGTTAAATCACTTTTAAGTAGAAATATTAAACAATATACCCTAAATATAACAGAGGCTCATAAACGTAAACCTTTTAAAATTAGGTATTAGTCTGCCAAGATTCCTTTCTCCTAAGGAGTTGTTTTTTAATTACTCTGACTACGTTCTATCTAAAAAAGAAGAATTTTTACTTTCCTTAGGACTTGATTTTTGCCTTCCAAATTTTAAACCAAACTTTTATCAATTTTTTCTACCATTTGAACGGTTTTTTTTCACTGCATTCGAAATCTTCCTGCACATATTAACTTAGAAGCAACCCAACAGTCAATTCAAGATATTGCCCATAGAGTGTTTTCCTCTTTGAAAGCTACCAATTGGTTTCCCTTTTTAAACAAGATGATTTTACAGTGCTCAAGAAACTCTCACAAAACAGGAATATTGTTATTTGCCGACCAGATAAAGGTAAAGGCGTGGTTATTCTTAACCACAGTGACTATATCCAGAAAATGAATAATGTTTTATCGGAATCCAATAAATTTTAGAAGTTAGTGATCTCCAATATAGCCTAATATTAAAAGTTGAAGATAAAATAAAACCGCACATTAAAACTACTCAAAGATAAAGGTATGTTGTCCGAACAGTCTTATCAATCATTATATAGTTAAGGATCTTCTTTTAGTGTTCTGTATGGACTTCCTAAGGTCCATAAGACTAATGTACCCCTCAGGCCTATTTTAGCAGCTTATACTCGCCAAATTATCACTCAGCCAAATTCCTAGTTCCTCTCCTTAGTCATTTAACCAATAATCAATTTACTCTTCAAAACTCCGCTAAGTTCATTCCCGAAATACTTGAACAAGATAGTAACTCAATAATGGTTAGCTTGGATGTAGAATCTTTGTTTACTAATGTACCCCTTCATGAAACAATACAAATTATACTCAACAAGCTTTTTCCTACCGAAAATACCTTATTCAAAGGCTTTGATTCAAACAGTTTCAGAAAACTCCTTGAACTTTCAGTAATAGATATTCATATTGTTTTTAATACCAAATTATTCAAACAGGTTGATGGAATGGCAATGGGGTCGCCCTTGGGTCCTAAATTTGCCAATATATTCATGTGACACTTTTTTGCTATTTAGAGAAAAATCCCATACTGACAAGTTTTTAGAATATGTAAATAGAATCCACCCAAACATTAAGTTTACCATAGAAATAGACAAAAATAACCAGTTGCCATTCCTTGACATAAAGATTTCACGTTCAAATAGAGGATTTCTTACAGGTATTTTTAGAAAAGAGACATACACTGGTTTGGGTATTAATTTTTTTAGCAGTCGTTCGAAATCATTCAAGATTAACTCTATTCAAACCCTTTTATTTAGAGCATATTCCTTATGTTCGGACTGGCATAATTTTCATAAAGAAATCTCATTTTTAAAAACATATTTTACATACAATTGTTATCCTTCACACCTCTATGACAAAATTGTTAATAAATTTCTTAATGGTATTTTTCAGCCTAAATATAAATGTCCTGAAGTTCCCAAAAAACTAATGTATGTATCATAGCCTTATGTTAAAAATGCTCTTTTCAGAAACCAGCTCACCACAGCTCTCAGCACTCTGTACCCATATGTGAATTTTAAGTTTATATTAAAAAACCCTTAAATATTGGCAAACTTTTCAGGTTCAAAGACACCCTCCCGGAGGTTGATGCGGTCCTTCGTTGTTTATAAGTATACTTGTCCAAAATGTAATTTTGGAAACTATATCGGGTCTACCCGACGATTACTGAAGGTCCGCATCGATTCCCATAGGGGTATCAGTCATCGCACTGGTTCCGTATTAAAATCCCAAGAATTTTCCCTCTATAAGAAATTATTCAAACTCATGTAAAACTCATATACAATACAACCATTTCGAAATTCTTTCCCAAACATCCGATTGCCTTTCGCTCCTTCTCTTGGAATCTCTCTATATAAAGAAACTGTCGCCTTCCTTAAATAATCAAACATCCTCGCACACCATTACATATTGCCTAACTGCCATTACCTATCATCCCTTGTTGATCTTCAAGAATTTTCTCAAATATTCCTATAGTTTTCAGCCACATCTCTTGACGATAAGTTTGACCATTCATTTACATATATGTATATTTTTTATGCCATTTTGATCACAAGTGTTTTTATCATCATAATTGTAAAGGACCTCTGTTAGCCACATGTTTTTATATACCGTCTAGGTTTTTGTATTTTGATTCTTTTAACCGTTTTTTTAATATTTTTATACCAAAGCAATTTTAAGCAAAAATGTATAATAAATTTCTAATGTAAACATAATTTCATGCTTTATATAGCCCTGATGATGGAATGGATTCTCGAAACGTTGGTGTAGAATAAATATGTAAGATGATCCGAAGTCTTTTTGCTGTCCTCTTCATCCTTAAACTTAAGCTTGCCAGAAGCGAAAATGTTACTAGTTTTATATATATATATATATATATATATATGTATATATATATATATATATATATATATTTCCGGTCTTGCGATCATTCCCCGTCCCTTGAATATTTAAAGAAGGAAGTAATCATACCCTGTTGAGAAAGGTGTGCGTTTGTGTGCATGTCTATCTAAATATTTAGCAATCATTTTCTACCGTTCCCGTAAACTAGTTAATAGTAATTATAATAATAATAATAATAATAATAATAATAATAATAATAATAATAATAATAATAATAATAATAATAATAATAATTCTTACTGCTTCTTCCTTCTTCCAACATTAGATATGCTTCCAGTTTCGTCATTCTCGAGTGAGATGTACCATGAGTGGCGATAAGAGTCTAGAAATTACCTGGAAACTGCCTACTTCACACAAGCTAATTTGGCTCACTTCAAAATATTTTTTATTTTATTTTCCCAACACTTTGAAGAGAATTGCAATTGTAAAGAAATGTATATCAATCTTTTAACCTTTGCGCGAAGATTTTTTTCTTTATTATTGTTGCTTAATGATGTCATGAAGTTATACAAAATATCACGGAACAGATCTGAACATGATGTTTTAATTGTTTTATATACAATCAATATTGTCGAAACATTCATTTTTTAGCAAAAAAAAAATGTCGTTGAAAAAATATAAGTAAGCATATATATATATATATATATATGTGTGTGTGTGTGTGTGTGTGTTTTTGGTAAATGTGTTTGTATGTATATATAATATGCATACTGCTTATATATAGAGTTGGAATTAACTGCATAACTGCCATTGTGTAAACTGTACATAGTGTTATATGCAGTTAATTCTAATAGTTTTACCTTCTCCATTGTGCAGGGTGGCACGATCTGGCAATATCTGAAGGTGAAGGATGGTGTGAATTACACAAAATCTTATTCAACATGCATGAAGAACTCGCTGAACGCTGGTGCCAGATAATAATATCCAGATCAAGTATAAAAACTTTTATAGGGAGCAAGCTTTTGTTTAATAAATTAGGATGAGATTCAGCAGCTGAAGACCAGACAGGAAGTAATACTCGAATAAGATGGAATTGAAACATTTCTGATGTGAGGTTGAATTGATAAAAAAATTAGTCATCATTTTGTGCAAATCATGAAGAAATAAATAGAATGTGTTTCTAAAAAGTAAGTTTCCAATACAAAATCCCACATAACATTTCAAGGGACTTGTATATAGTTAGAGAAACATCGTCGATATATAAGTGTGGGTGTTGAGGAGCCACTGACCTTGACGTACTTGCAATCATACTTTTAGTTTTGTTAGGTTTCAACTTGTTGTCCATTAATATGAACCCTTCACTAATATCAGCTAGATCTAAATTGAGGGATTTAGTAACTCCAGATCTACAACCAGGTGATGGGATTAATGCAAAAAAAGTAGCAACATAAGTATATTCCACATTTGATTTTTTTCCTGGTCAAACCACATATTATGTGTATATAGTAGGAAATGTATTGAGCTAAGCACACTACCCTGAGGAACCCCGGATATCACATTCATTTTTTCATCATGATGTTCATCAGCAACAATTATGTAATCAATTACTTCCAAAATTTATTATATGTATATATGTACGCACACACACACACACACACACATATATATATATATATATATATATTTATATATATATATATATATATATATTTATATTTATATATATATATGTATATATATATATATATATATTATATATATGTATATATACATATGTATATATATATAAATATGTGTGTATATATATATATATATATATGTATATATATATATATATATATGTGTGTTTGTGTATATATATATATATATATACATATATATATACTCACATATATATATATATATATATGTGAGTATATATATATATATATATATATGTATATATATATATATATATACATACATATATATATATATATATGCACACACACGCACACACACACACACACACATATATATATATATATATGTATATATATGTATATATATATATATATATATATATAGTATCCTGTATCGTACAGCCATATGAATATTTCTTATGAAGACAGTTAGCAATGAAGTGACACATGTATCAAATTTTCTTGACATGACAAACGAAAGTATAAAAATAACCTTATTACCTCTTGCATGTAATATCCCCTTTATCATTACACATTTCCTCGGGGTCAGTATCCTCTAAAACTGGCAACGAGCTTAAGTAAAGTAAGCTTTTATGAAGCTCATATAAACTCCCACCCGCTGATAAACTCTGTTGCTGGCTGTTAGAAGCCAAAGTAAGTAAAACATGCTCCTGTTATTTTAATTCATGGTGTGCATACTCTTATTGGTAAAAGGTTAAAGGATACGATGGACCACAGTAAAATACAATTACTCAAGAATATGCTGAAGAAAAGGTCCAATTGAACAATAACAAGTAAATAGATAAATAAATAGATAGATCCAGTTTACGAATATGTAAACTCCTACCCAGTATAGTAGAGACCATGGTAATGATGTACAAGTTAGTCTTGGACATTTTACGACCCATTATGGTTAACTTTTAAACATATCTTTCAATGGCTGAGAAGACAACACTAATGACCTGATGAAGTTGCTGTCATTGCAAGGAATGTTGTATTAAATGAGTCCTCTCCGGCAGATATGTGTAGATCATTATTACAGTCTTTGAGAGAATTAGGAAGACCAAAAATTAAGTCTTTTCCGTCGACCTAATACTTCCACCAATTAGACTTTTGATGATTGTACTAATAGTGTCTAGTCAAACTCCGTTTTCTATACACTACGTTGCTCTGAACATAATTGCCATGATTTATTTTTTCTTAAGGAAGAGAAAGGAGAGGGCCATGTTGCGATCTGTTATAGTTACATTCCTACCTCTCCCAATACTTTTATCATCTGTTTACCAACCATTATACTCAAATTTTGATTAAGTTGGAACCAACCCCCGCGAATATATATATATACATATATATATATATATATATACATATATATATATATATATATATATATATTTATATATTTACATATATATATATATATATATATATACTCTATATATATATATAAAAGAATCTATTTTTGGGTGAGATCGCCATGTAGTCTTGACGGGAGTTCCTAAGGTAGCTTCTAAAGGATATATTATATACTACAGTGATATTCCCAGAGAATTACCCTTCGGGTCACAGAATTCTAACTCCTGGAGCGAATATCCTTAAATTTTCTCAAGGATATCGCGTATATCAGAGGACGCATTCTTGACACGTCGCATAGCAATCTCTACCCCAAACAGCATTAATGCTTCGAGGGGGGACGTGGCAAAAGAATAGAAGGGGGCCGTAACTACTATTGACAACCACCCCAGCGCCATTCCCAGGATGGCGGACATTCCTTATATCATTGAGGGTGGAGCTACAGATACAGTAGGTCAGGTAGGGAACTGTGAAGATCTTTTCTTTTAAGAAAGAAGGGTGGGTCCATCGGGACGACATGGCAATCTCACCCAGAAATAGATTTTTCGCTTAGCTCAAAATCTGTTTTTTGGGCTCAAGCCATGTCGTCCTGATGGAATTATACCAGAGAATTAATGTATCTGTGGATTTTCATCAGTGCCTTAAGCTTGGGAAAACCTTTCTATGATCATTTAGATCAATCGAGTCAAATGAAGTTACCGTTATCGGTCATTATCACTAATCATCTCCGATGATAGTGCTTCCTGCCCCCTACAGGGAAAAGTCATTCTAGACGGTAGAAAGGGGGGTCTCAAGGTAAGCATACATTGTATGGACAAACATAAAAATACACCAGATGAACAAACTGTCTCGTAGTTTGTGAAAATTACCAAATATTTAAGAGTGATTCTTAATTCCATTATTTGTGAGCATACAAATATATAAAAGTACATACTTTAGACTATAAATATGCAATTGTCGGGCAAGTTAGGACGCAATTACATTCTAGAGGACGTTTACTATTAAGTAAAACGAATGTAGTATGATAACGGAACTATACATGTAACCTGTACAGAGATTATCTTTCTTTCTTGGAAAGCAAGAAATGATGAGTGCCACTCTCAGATTGAAGAGAATTAAAGATTTATTCTTTTCAAAATACCTGTATTGGTTACTTTTATCGGCACTGTGTACTACGTACACCGGCACTAGTGCCATCTATAAAATTCCACACCTGGGATTTTGAACAGAGCTAGTGTCACCATGGTAACACTTGATCAAAGGAGGTCCCACCTTAAGAGGGATGACCTCTTCTCCCTTTAATTGAACTTTCAGTAATAGATATTCATATTGTTTTTAATACCAAATTATTCAAACAGGTTGATGGAATGGCAATGGGGTCGCCCTTGGGTCCTAAATTTGCCAATATATTCATGTGACACTTTTTTGCTATTTAGAGAAAAATCCCATGCTGACAAGTTTTTAGAATATGTAAATAGAATCCACCCAAACATTAAGTTTACCATAGAAATAGAAAAAATAACCAGTTGCCATTCCTTGACATAAAAATTTCACGTTCAAATAGAGGATTTCTTACAGGTATTTTTAGAAAAGAGACATACACTGGTTTGGGTATTAATTTTTTTAGCAGTCGTTCGAAATCATTCAAGATTAACTCTATTC
>NC_090741.1:88948129-88955629 GCF_036898095.1 Palaemon carinicauda | reverse complement strand
AAAACGAATGTAGCATGATAACGGAACTATACATGTAACCTGTACAGAGATTATCTTTCTTTCTTAGAAAGCAATAAATGATGAGTGCCACTCTCAGATTGAAGAGAATTAAAGATATATTCTTTTCAAAATACCTGTATTGGTTACTTTTATCGGCACTGTGTACTACGTACACCGGCACTAGTGCCATCTATATAATTCCACACCTGGGATTTTGAACAGAGCTAGTGTCACCATGGTAACACCTGATCAAAGGAGGTCCCACCTTAAGAGGGATGACCTCTTCTCCCTTTAATTGACAGTCGCAGTCAATTAGCTGCTCATCGTAGAATTAGACGGCGGGTTAAGTATTCTACCCCGATATCACCACAAACTGCTTCAGATCATGGACTTGATTAGCATAGTGTTTGGAGAACACTTTGGATGATTCTCACGCAGTATATGTGCGAGTACATTTGAAGACCAAACCATTGACTGTTTATAACAGTAACTAGGGGGCAGGTTTTAATACGCTACCTGCCGCCACTACATAGTGTTTCAGTTCATATACCTGTTTTGCACAGTGTTTGTAAAACACTCTGGATGATTTCCATCCAGTGTATGAACGAAGACGCTCAAAGTCCATATACTAAAAGAAGTTCAGTGATGAGGCAATCTTTCTCGGATCATGACCTGCGGGAGTACTGTCAAGATCCGCTCTACTAATAAAGTAGGTGAGCTTTGCCCTCAGTTGTTTTAGGGATAAATTTGATCCAAAGGTCACTCCTTTAAAGACCTGTCCTCCCCTGAAGTCTGAAGTTCTACGCAGGTAGACCTTTAGACACTCTACCGGACATAGAGACACATCTTCCTACAGAGGGCAGATTCTCCAGGGACCCCACCTTTTGGTGGGTAGGTCATTCTTAGCGAGAAAGGATGGATCAGGGAAGAGATTCAGTTCTCCTGTTTCTGAGAACTGAATGTGGCCCTCATCCCTAGAGAGGGCCACTATTTCACTAACTCTAGCTCCTGAGGCTATAGCAAACAGAAAAATAGCCTTTTGGGTTAGATCCTTAAGTGAAGAATCTTCATTGTTCAAGGATGAGGCATAATGTAGGACCTTGTCCAAAGACCAAGAGATGGGCTTTGAAGGTGCAGCAGGCCTAAGCCTCGCACATGCCTTCAGGATCTTATTAAAGATCTCGTTCGCCAAGTCTACTTGAAAGGCATATAGAAGAGGTCTAGTCAAGGCTGACTTGCACATAGTTATCGTGTTGGCCGCCAAACCCTGGTTATGAAGATGGATAAAGAAGTACATGCAGAAGTTCGTTGAAATCTTACTCGGTCCTTTTGCTTTTACGAAAGCAACCCACTTTTTCTATGATGACTCATATTGTCTTAGACTTGTATTCCTCTAAGAATTCTATATTGCCTTTTGAGATCCCAAATCTTTTCTTAACCGCTAGGGCAAGAAAATCATGCAATGAAGGGTTGGGGTTCTATATAATAAATTGAAGGCAACTAATCTCTGAACCTTCTGGAGTTGTCCCGCCTGGAAGGATCTCAGCATGTTGAGGACTCTCAGCAGGTAATTGGACGGGATGAACTGGAAATCCTAAGTCTATCCCTTCTATTTCAGAGACAAGATGCTTATCATTTAAATTAGAGGATCCTCGTATAGGGCTACATATCAAGGTAGTTCCTTGACAGCGCTCGTAATGAAGAGGTCGGATTGCAGTTCGGGGACTTGTTCCCATCTGGGAGAGAATAGGTCTTAATCCGTGGACCATTAAGAAGTTGGGGAGGATATTCCACTGGAAGAGGAGGGAAGAGATGACAATCATTTCACTTTAAGTTAGATGAGGATGTTAAAAATATGGGAAACACAGGAAAAAAAATTTAGAAACCGATCATCCAGGTAAGGCTTTGTGGGGGCAAGCAGCGAATCTATGAACTGATCATGAGATGTCTCATTCTCATGCCATTTCAAAACAAGGACTAGCACAGATGTCTCTAGATAGGTTCCTTCTCATAGTTGATTATAATAGTGCAAACAAAATACGAAAAAATTTCTTGAAAGTGTAAATTATGCTATTCAGTTGGTAGTATCGAATGACGTTCAATATTTTACCAAAAGCTTTCATAAAGGGAGATTCTTCCTGCAAGCATTAACTACCTCCTCCTCCTCCTCTTCCTCCTCCTCTCAAACCAGCAACAACTCTCTTCAAAGGTAAAGCACGAGTTAATTAGTCAATATTTCTATTTTTATTTTTCAATTAGTATTAATTTCTTATGTTAGAGTTTGCAAATTGTTCAACAATTACTATTATAATATTTCAGAAATGAATGAATGATTGTAATTATTAACGAGTTCACTAAATCGTGTGAATTTCCCACAATTCTAATGGGAAAAATAATTTTTTGGAGAACGAGATCTTTAGGCTGGAGCTCACTCCAGAACAAATTAAACTCATAAACCAAGGTACTACTGTAGTGTAATAAACATCCTTTTTCAGTCAGCACAACAAGAATCAAGCGTTTTTGGATCACACAAGAATTTTGATATAACTTTTTGTACAACTAGCAAGTTATTATTATTATTATTATTATTATTATTATTATTATTATTATTATTATTATTATTATTATTATTATTATTATTACTAGCTAGGCTACAGCCTTACTTGGAAAAGCAGGATGCTATAAACCCGAGAACTCCAACAGGGAAAAATATCCCAGTGACGAAAGGAAATAGGGAAATAAACTATGAGAAGTAATGCACAAATATCATAACATATTTTTTTTCAGAACAGTAACAGCGTTACAATATTTGATATATTATATAGACTAACGAAAAAGACTTATTTCACCCTGTTCAACATAAACCCATTTGCTACAATTTCAGATTAATCTAAAACAAACGAACTGGTGTAAAAGAAAGAAGGGAATAGTAAAAGGAAAAATAGAAAAATATAAAAAATACAAGTTAAATCAAATCTATTAAACAAAAGTAAAAAGCCCTACAAAAAAACAATGACCACTTAAAAAACAAGTAGAATACAAACTTTACTTTGTTTACTGTATGTGGTCGCCACCAATCATATATCAGAAGAGAAATTTAATATTCAAAAGAAAAGTACTATGGATAGAACACTGCCTTTTTCGTATTCAGATTAAACATATGAAAAAGAGATACAGAAAAAGTTATATATTTTATCCAATATTTTATTTCATCTAGCGTTGCAATAAGGTTAATTGAGGATTTCAAATATAAATGTCGAATGGATTTTTAGGTGGACAGTTTATTTGTTTGTTTTAAGGATGGATTGTTGAATAATAATCATTATTAATATTACTATTGCTGTTGTTGTTATAGCATCATCATCACTATAATAATAACAATTGTAATTGTCAGTTTTACTGTAATTAATAGTAGAAGTACTGTTTTTCTTGTAGTAGTCATAGCCGTAGTCTATAAAAGCAGCAGCAACAGTAGAAATAGTAGTAGTAGTAGTAGTAGTAGTAGTAGTAGTAGTAGTAGTAATGATTTAGCTGTTGCTGTTGTTTGAAGCACAGTTTAAACCTTATTTAGAAAAGCTGAATGCTAAAAGCATATCACTATTCCGAAATCTACCCCATTGAAAAGTCTAGCTAATAATACCATATCAATTTACTGAGAAATCATCGTTACCCAATCTTTGAAGACTCTTTACACATATATGTAAAACAGTGAACAACCGATTGTCATATGACTTTCTTTTCCTGTAGAGAAAAATTATGATTTGTTGAGATATCAATCTAATTTAAACTTTTAGTTTTTGGGCATGAGCGTGATCATAATTACCTTTAAAAGATTATATACCAAATTAAATGGATATTTGCTAAATTAAAATAGATCTACTTATATTGCAGGTCGCATATAAATGAATAAGGAACTTGTAATGTTAATTTCCGGGGTTAAGTCTATTCCATGCAACTCACATTTATGAGAACGATTAGTGTTGACAGTTGTTTATGTGCATTATTATATAGTTAATATCAATTATAGAAAGTGCATGAAGCAAAAATCGTTTGGAATTGTATTAATGAAAAACTGAAACCTTCAATTTATCTTTTTTCTTTTTCTATCTATGTAAATAACTATACACAAACGCACTTACACTCACACGCACAAAAAACAGACACACCAGTACACACCCATACACACACACAAACACACACACACACACACACACACATATATATATATATATATATACACAGACACACACACACACACACATATATATGTATATATATATATATATATATACGTGTGTATGTATACATATATATATATATATATACGTGTGTATGTATACATATATATATATATATATATATACATATACATATATATATATATATATATATTTATATGTATAAAATTATGCATAAACACACGTATATATATATATATATATATATGAATAGATAAATATATATATATATATATATATATACATAGGTAATTCTATATTCAACAAAGTATTTCTTGGATAAAGTTTCTATCCCAACACCGTGCATCGTTTATATTCCAAAACCCTGTGTGCCTACAATGCAAGATTTTTCCCAAGACGTCACCCATTTAAGACGTGAACACCTCAACGTCGATTTACATTAATTACTTATTTCACTTTAATGAGAACCATAATTTTCTACAGGACTTCCACAGTCATTTTACCATGTTCGTTCGAAAGCACCTGCAAGTACCCATCAAAACCGTTTGTTGTGGCCTCTCTAAGGAAATGCGGGTTAGAAAGTTTTGCAAAAGTCCCAAAAGTGTCCAACTTTAATCTACAGATTTGCAACTTTTCCGTGCAAGCTTTGCAAATGACAAAAGCTTACACCGCACAGAAAACAGTTTCTCGACATAATGAGTTTAATGGAATTTTGGAAAACATTTTCCAAAGACAAAAGTCACTTTAATGTTTCCATTCAATGTTTGGGATTTTAGCGTTTCACGTATTTTACAAATCCGAGATCCTTTTTTCAGTTGATTGCATCTAATCATGAAAACGATGGTTTCTTTAGAGATTCTGACATATTCTGGAAAGGGAATGACACGTTTCTAATCGGTGGATTTGAAATTCAGACTAAACATCCCAAACTTTGTTCTTCAAACGAATAAAACCTGGAAATAATAAGTGGATGAGTAATGAATATTATAATAATAATAATAATAATAATAATAATAATAATAATAATAATAATAATAATAATAATAATAATAATAATAATAATAATAATAATAGCTGTTGTATTAGTGGGATTAGTTCACAAAATGTCAACCTTTGTTTTGTCTGCTATATATGAATGTTAAATGTAGCTGAATTTACCAAAATATTCTCTATATTTGGAAATGAATATACGACAAAATATTACAGCGTTTAATATCGAAGAGGCGATGCGGCAAAATTTAATTGGAGACCAGTTTATCACAAGAATTGATACTGGCCTTATTATTCTTTGGTGTTAATGAACTGAAATTGCCTCTAGGTTAAAGATGAGAACTGAACAGGCAAAAATATATAATATAAATTTCTTAATGAAGACCAGAAAACTAAAAAGTCAAAAAGTTAAAAACTCTTGTCAACTTTCCTAAATTATTTCTCTTACTCTTATTTAATTACAGTTTTTAAAGTTTATAATGAAATAAGTATGATAGCATTGTTAATAGTCTTAGAATATTTATCCTAATTGTTAATTACTTTTCTTATTTCCTAGTTCCCTTTCCTTACTGGGCTATTTTCTCTGTTAGAGGCCATGGTCTTATAACATCCTGCTTTTCCAACAAAGGTTGTAGCTTAGCAAGTAATAATAATAATAATAATAATAATAATAATAATAATAATAATAATAATAATAATAATAATAATAATAATAATAATAATAATAATAAAACGAGGAGAACATTATCATAATAGCATATTTGATTATGGGATAATCAATGAAATTTTCGAAGTTTTTTTCTTACTGTTGATAATATTTTGGTCATTCAGATAGTTTGATGTTAGCTAGGTGAGACTCAATAATTCAGTTTGACAAATCACCTGGCAGTCATCGGAAGTAATCATAAAAAGAATCTTTTTATGTTATCAAACTACAAAGACAGTCAAAGAAATACCCATCCAATCATTCTTAGTTCAAGGAAAGGCCGATAAAGGACCCTAGAAGAAAGTTCTTAGTACACAAATGGGCCATATCATTCCATGCACGGACTTCGGATCCATCCCCAGGGACGAATGATGTTTCTAACGAGTCCTTGTCAACTGAAGTCTTTCTCTGTGTCATCATTATGGATCAGAAGCGAACCGGGCTTGCTCGTAAAGGTGATATATATATATATATATATATATATATATTATATATATATATATATATATATATATATATATCATAAAATGGAAAATGTATACTTTTTTATAAAAAGAGGCAAGGTCTTATCATTCTACGTATTAGTAGTGAATTAGATAATTTATTTTTACTGTAAGTGAATTGTGGGGAATCTAGATTAAGCCGATTTACCATCGACATGGTAATGACTGTATCATTAATTTTGCTCCTACCATCTCCTTCCATGGTGCCATCTTTGAAGTGGAAATCGTGTAAATATATTTTATGTAGTTTAGAAAATATATCTTGTATTGAAATTTTATTCACGTTAAGAACGTGTTGCTGCCAATTTTTGACTCGTATACCAGCCATTACATAATTGTTAAAGTTTTTCTATTAATCGGAAATGTTGGTTATTTAAGAGGAGGGCATTGGGAAATTAATATTATCTTATATTCTAAAATGTTCTCTGCTTTAATGTTATAAACTAGCCTTTTCTAGTTGTACACATTTTTATATAAATGTTTCAAAGCATTGAGTTAAGACTAGATCTAAATAATGAAGAAAGAATTGTCTTCACCTCATAATTTCTTGGAAACATTACCAAAACGTAAATGCCTCAGAGATGCTCTCACGATCAATGCTTCCTTTGTATTCCCCTTCTTGATAAATCTGAGACTAATTGTGCGAACCTAAAGTGTATGATCGGTATAAATTTCATTAATTCCCCAAATTCCAAGCGTTTAATTCCCACCTTCCTCAAGCCAATAGCTGGATACGTTCCCTTAAGGGTACATTGGGGGGATTTATGAAGAGAATTCGAACAATGGCAGTTAATTATGATGGCAACGTTATCGTATATCATCCTTGATTACTCGGATAAAATCACGTTATTGTATTCACAGATTGAAGGGAGGACGAAGACCACGATTCAACACAAATGCTTCGTTTATTTTATTTATTTTTTTTCTTTCTTTCTTTCTCATTCCCCTTTTCTTATTGCATATTGAAGTGGCTTTAATTACTTCTCGCTTTGATCATGTTTTTAAAGATATTTTTATCCAATATCTTTTCTCTATTTTTTTCTGATTTTACATTGAACCACGTATTCAATACAGGTTTCTTCATTAAATTCAAGTATTCTGT
>NC_090741.1:88915629-88940629 GCF_036898095.1 Palaemon carinicauda | reverse complement strand
CTTGACTTGGGCTCATAACTGTTTCATTCCATCTAAAAGAGGGATAGAAGGCGGAGATATATATGTCGTTGGCTCATGAGCCTGTTGGGAGGGAGGCAATTCCAACCCGACATTCTCCCCTTCTTCCCGTGGGCGCTTTTTGCCCTCCTTCCCAAATGTTATCTGGCCATCGGGAAATGTACCTCGTGTCTGGGGTACCACTATTTCCTTACTCGCTGTTGGAAATAGTAACCTACGCATCTTGTCATTAGGCAGGTAAGGTCCCGGAGAGATTTTCTGAAAGCCTCTCAACCAGCTGCGTAGTTTGAAACGAGCTGTATCCCTAGTCTCTACTGACTTGGGATTCTTGAAACCTTCGGACAATAGGGCCCGACATACTTTGCAGGCCTGCGGGTTCCAATGCTGCAGGTGTTTGGATAAAATATTGCAGGGGGCATAAAACCTGCATGCATTATGTCCGTAAAAACACTTACTCTTAGTTTTGCAGAAGACTGCAACACATGACAACTGGCGTTCCTCCTGTAAAGAAAGCAAAACAAAATGAGTATACGATTGATTATCTCACTGATAACCAATATATTAAAGGTCATATCTTACAGAATAGCTTAAAATAGCATGCTATAAAGGGATGGTAGGAGACACATACTTTTGTATCCCTTGCAAGAAAATGCTGGTACCTCCCCTCAGTATTGAGTGGTAGGAATTTCCTTTTCGAGGGAATTCCAACTGAAAAAGGGGGTTTCTAACCCCTAGGGATAAGGAAGTGTATACAGTACTGTCCCTTTTTGGGCTCAAGCCATGTCGTCCTGATGGAAGTTCCTATAGGGTAGCTTCCTAGGGAATATTACAACTACGGCGATATTCCCAGAGAATTTACCTTAAGGTACCCAGAATTCTAACTCCTGGAGCGAATATCCCTAATGAAAGGGATATCGCGACATATCAGAGGACATATTCTTGACACGCAAAATGGCAATCTGCACCCCAAACAGAGATAACACATCGAAGAGGTCAATTGGCAAGAAAACGAAAACGAGAAAGAAAAAGGGGAGCTGTTCCCAAGGCTCTCTCTTCTCCCGTTTCGTAAGCGTGCATTGCGCCGATCCTGGCGCCATTTGTATTCCTTTTTGCGTGGCTTAACAACTCGGTGTTTTTCCCTGTGTTTCTCGCAAAATCTTGGATTTAATCATCATTTTATGGCTTCTCCAACTTCGTCTACCTCTGATAAGTTGAGTACTATTTCTTTTATGTATAAATGTAGGCTCTTGGTAAATTTTAAAGTGATTGATATTAATAATCTTTGTTACAAGAGCCGTTGCCTACCGGAGGCGTCCTGGACGCTGTCTCTCGCTATGTATGAGTTTTAGTTAGCCAGAGGGACGTTCCCGGTTGTTTTGATTTAATAATTTTAGCTATTTAGCGTTACATAGAATTTCCTTTCTCGTGCTGTTAGTATTTTTGGTTTGGCGAAGTATTCGCCAACTCTGGCCTACGCTAAGCCATGTAGCTTAGTCGTTTGGCCCTAGTACTTTCCTGCATGATTTTGGATTTCCGAGTGTTTTAAAATTTTATTGAAGCTTTAGGCAGTTTTTTATACATTTAAGATTTTATTGATTATTTCCAAGATAGTATACGAGTGAGTTTCGGTGATTTAGGTAATCGATTCTCTTGGTGCCTAGGCTAAGTTGCTTATGGAGCCTTAGTATACTTTCTCATACTCCCCGGTTGCTTTCTTTTCTTCGGAGAAGGTTTGCAATCCCTTTCCCTCTGTTTAAGCCTTGGGCTTAAACCTAGTGGTTTATCTGAATTAACTTTCGATGCAACTATACTGGGGCGTTACTGTACCTCTCTGTTCCAGTAAGTCTGTCTTCAGAGAGGGACAGAACATCAGAGTTTTTTAGTCTGAGTCTGTGGTTGTCTGTCTTATGGTAGAGTCTCCCTCGCCAGCCTGACGCAGACATAGGAGGCTTAGCCTCCTTAGGTCACTGCCGAAGGTTTCTGTACGAGATGATTCCTTCTTTTGTGATCTAGCAGACTAGTCCTTGTTGCTGTTCTCGGTGGGAGGATAAGATCTTTTCCCTTTGAGTAGCAACACCTTCCTTGCTTTGGTTCAGTGGGGGTTGGCAAGTATTGCTGGCCTCCTTCCTTGGATCTCCCTTAGGCTAAGATGAGTTTTCTTGGCTGTGGGTGATTCTTCACTAAAGCAAGGTTGGTAGGACCCTCTTTTGTCCCTTCCCCCTCTATCTCTGTAATGGCCTTGCCGTTACAGTACTGTACGTCATTCTACATCTGGACCTAGGATAGGTTAGGATGTGGAATTGACTCAGTCCCTTGCCGGCCGGCAGAGTGTGCTGGCCGGCAGAGTGTGCCGGCCGGCAAAGGTCTTCTGCTTTGAGTCCTGCCCGGACCTCCCTTGGTCCCTCATCCATGTCTGCCTGTAGAGCCAGACGGCATTGGCCAGGAAGCCTGAATTAGATTCTCCCCTTCCTTATATGCACTCTTTCGGATTGCCGGGCTTTGAGGTAGTATACGCTCTTATCCCGGCATCCATTCTGTTTTCTTCTAGTGCTGTACCCGACCCGGCTACCGGCCTATGAGGCTGGCAGCCGGGCAGTCGAAGTCCTCTGGTTCTTTTGCTGCTGGCCGGCATCGGTTGTTTACCTTTGCCGGCCGGCTATTGTCAAGCCCTTGTCTGCCGGTCACTATGAGCAGTGGCCGGCAGCCGGGTGCTACCTTTTGTAGTTGCCAGCCGGCAGTCATTGCCGGCCGACATTGGCTGTTGCCAGCCGGCAGGAACATGCATTTGAACCAGCGTTCTGCCGCCTTATAGCTGTTAAGTACTATACTTTAAAGCTAGTTACGGTGTAGCCGGCCGGCGCATTACCTTCTATACTGTACCAGTATTCTTCAGTGTAACATATACTGTAGGAAGAAAACTATAGTATAGTATTGGTACAACACTGTGTGTTCTAACACTTTTGTGTTGTCTTGCACAGCCCTTTGGTGTTGCCTTACAGATAAGAAAGTGAGTTCTTTCTTGTCTATTATCCGGTATCTTAAAATCATATCTTAGGTGTGAGCTCCACCTGTTTCTTCTGGAAATTTGTCATTGGTTACTCTAGGACCAATTAACCATATGATTGTATTATCTGGAAGGCTGCAACATTTGGTTGTGCGGGAAACACAAGTGTGTGTCTTTCCTTTCTGATTTGTTATGCTAACTGTGCATATCCAGTGATACGTAGTTCACTTGATACTCATGGAAATTTCTTCTCTTTACAGGAGGATCGTCCGAAGTGCGGAAGTGCTTTCTGCAACGTCTGCAGAAAGAACTTCTGCGTACATGAGTTATGTAGGAGGCACGCAGCATGCGCTGTCTCCAAGGGTGATCTCCAGTATTTGGACCCCCAGGTATATACCGTGTGTTCTAACCTGATTACTGAGGCTTTTGATTTCCCTAGGACAGCGGAATCAAGGGATATAGCAAGGGAGAAGCTTCGTACCTGGGTAAGGGGATTCCAGAAGAACACCTCTGGACCTTATCTTCCAAGTGAGAAGATGAGAGCTTACCTTTTCCCTAGGGCATCAGCTGATGCAGTGATTCCCCAGCCTCAAGAGGAGATCCACTAGTTCAAATCCAGGTGGATGCTGAAGTCGCGGTCGCCTTGCAAGACATCCAGTTGGACGACAGGATGTCAGACGTGTCCGAGCGTCTGGAGGAAGACCTCCTGGCAGGAGACCAGGATGAAGATCAAGCCCCAGACATTGTAGAGGAAGAGGCCGACGAGGTGTCGGCTGCTCCTGTTCAGATCACTGAACCTATTCCCTCAACGTCGTTCGCTCTCCCAGTAGAGCTGGGACAGGCCCTATCCTCCATTGTTGGAATGATCCAACAAAATGCAGAAGGAGAATATTGAGAAGGCGGCTGCAATGGAACTGCAGATGCAGAAGCTTGCAGCATCACGTGGGCCCCAGAAAAGGCTCAATGTGAAAGACCTTCCCTTGTGCTCAGATGCTAACCCGTGGAGATAGGCTGAACACATGCCGATGACGACTGGAAAGATCGTCCTGACGGATAAGTTGGGTTCAGTTCCCCTTGAGGAGGTGGAATTCTGGCCCAGCAAAAGGTCATATCCGGACTGTTATGTCCGGTTGAGGAAGGAACTAGCTTCAAAGGAGGAGACAGAGCCGAAGGAGGTCATAGTGATGAACCATACTAAGGCTCAAGCTTTGCTTTCATCTTCGATGAAAAAGAGGGGCTTCACGAACTCAAAGGTAGCTGCATTGAGTAAGAAGCTCCCTTCCTTTGTGTCCTCTCCTGCTAGAGCCTTCCCCTTTTTGCAGAAAAGGGTTTGCGGCTGTATTAAAAGCAGTCGAGGCTGGCAAGCCTTGCCCCTCCCTGGAGGAGTGTAAACCCTTGTCGCTGGCCCTACCTATGGACCACAAGGACTGGAAGGACGTCCATCTTACCTTCTCAGTCGGGCTGATATTGCCGGACGTCAGTTCGGTGAGAATCTCCCTAAGCTGTCTGACTTTCTTTTGCGGAGAGAGCTCGAGACAAAAGAAAGACTGGCTGCCTCAATGTCTCTTCAGACCACTCTTGAGACGATGGCAAGTGACCCCAAGGTCCATGAAATGTTCATGGTTGTGGCCAAGACTTATCTGGCCACAGTGACGAAGGATCTTTACAGCTTCGTCAGGGCGAGGAGAGCTTGTAGGGAGTTCGTGTTGACCTCGGCTACGGTGAGGCACGAGCCAAGGAAACTAATCTCCTCCAACATTTGGGGCAAAAACCTTTTCCCTAGCGAATTGGTCAAAGAAGTTGTTGATTAGGCCGCCACGGAGAATAGAAATCTTCTTCAGAAGTGGGGACTGTCTATCAAAAGAAAGTCTTCCCCGGATGAGGGTCCCCAACCAAAGAGGAAGACTAAGAGGACTAGGCTACCATCTCGGCCAGCCAAGCCATTTGGACAGCAACAGCAACAGCAATTGCCGATGCCTTCAGTGCCCCAGATGGTGGCACAAACCCCGACCACTTTCCAGTGGGTACCCCAGGCCGTGTCGACGCAGTCCCCGGCATTCAACCCAACGTTCGGAAGGGCAGTACACTTCCTTTCAAGCAAAGCCTGGAGGGGCAGCCAGAGGCTCATCTAGGCGCCCCACAAGGGGAAGGGGATTCAGGGGTGGTCGCGGTCAGGGTGGCAAGACCTCAGGACAACAGTCCAAGTGAGATGATACCGGTAGGAGTGAGACTTCGGAATTTTCGGGATCGGTGGACCTTCGATCCCTGGGCCCTCAGCCTACTCAAAAATGGACTGGGCTGGAGCTGGTACAGCACTCCACCCCCGTGCCCTCGGTTTTTCCAACACTCCACCCCCCTTCTAGAGGAGTATATCCAAGATTTGTTGGAGAAAAAAGAGTTCCGAAGGGTAAAGTCCATCAAATTCCAAGGGAGGCTGTTTTGTGTTCCTAAGAAGGACTCGGAAAAACTCAGAGTCATTCTGGACTTGTCTCCACTCAACAAGTTCATAGTGAACTGCAAGTTCAAGATGCTAACACTGCAACACATAAGGACTTTACTGCCCAAGAGGGCATATACCGTCTCCATAGACTTGTCAGACGACTATTGGCACGTTCCAATCAACCGTCGACTCTCCCCCTACCTAGGGTACAACAAAGACTATACGCCTTCAGAGCCATGCCATTTTGGCTAAATATAGTTCCAAGGATCTTCACAAAGCTTGCGAGCGTAGCTCTCAAACAATTACGCCTAAAGGGAATTCAGGTAGTACCCTACCTGGACGACTGGCTGGTGTGGGCAGCATCCAAGACAAAATGCTTGCAAGCTTCCATTCCAGTGATCCAGTTCCTAGAGTATCTAGGCTTCGAGATCAACAGAAAAAAGTCTCGACTTTCTCCATTTCAAAATTTCCAGTGGCTGGGAATCCACTGGGACCTAATGTCACACCGTTTCTCCATCTCAGCGAAGAAAAGGAAGGAGATAGCGGGTTCTGTCAAGAGACTTCTAGATTCCGAAAGGATATCAGGACGCAAACTGGAGAGAGTACTGGGTTCTCTCCAGTTTGCTTCGGTGACAGACCCGGTGCTAAGAGCACAGCTAAAGGATGCAACCGGAGTTAGGAGAAGTTATGCATCGAACGCGCGAAGAGATCTGAGAAGACCAGTTCCGCTTCATCTACGTACTCTTCTCAGGCCTTGGTCCCAAGCCAGACATCTAAGAAGTCGGTTCTTCTTCAGCCACCTCCCCCGTCGGTGACAATTCACTCAGATGCCTCAAAGGAGGGATGGGGAGGTCACTCTCATCGGAAAAAAGTCCAGGGGACTTGGTCCAAGCTATTCAAGACCTTTCACATAAACTCTCTAGAAGCTATGGCAGTGCTCCTTACCTTAAAGAAAGTCTCCCCGCGTCACTCGATCCACATAAAGTTGGTGCTGGACAGCGAGGTAGTTGTGAGATGCTTGAATCAACAAGGATCAAGGTCACCACCTCTCAACCAAGTGATGTTGGCCATCTTCCGATTGGCGGAAAAGAAGAAGTGGTACCTGTTGGCAGTTCACCTACAAGGAGTCCGCAATGTGACAGCGGACGCTCTATTCAGGTTCACACCGATAGAGCCGGAATGGACCCTAGACGCAGGATCATTCTCCTTCATCTTGAGTCAAGTCCCAGAACTGCAGATAGACCTCTTTGCGACGAAAGACAACAAGAAGTTGCCCCTGTACGTGTCCCCGTACGAGGACCCCTTAGCGGAAGCAGTGGACGCGATGTCCCTTGACTGGAACAGATAGTCCAGGATTTATCTGTTCCCTCCTCACAACCTTCTGTTGAGGGTCCTCAACAAACTGAGATCCTTTAAGAGGGTAGCGGCAATAGTGGCCCACAAGTGGCCGAACAGCGTGTGCTTCCCACTGGCATTGGAACTACAGTTGAAGTTTCTACCGCTACCAGATCCAGTTCTGACCCAGCGAGTCCAGAAGTCGACTGTCTACGCTTCATTACAGAAAACCCGGACCCTGCAGCTCATGATTTTCTCTCCCTAGCGGTGAGAAAGCGTTTCGGGATTTCGAAAGCCAGTATAGACTTCCTAGAGGAATATAAGTGCAAATCTACTAGAAGGCAATATGAGTCATCTTGGAGAAAATGGGTGGCCTTTGTCAAGACAAAGAATCCGCAGGAGATCTCAACGGACTTCTGCTTATCTTTCTTCATCCACATCCACCTTCGACGTGTAAGTCTGCTTTGACAAGACCCATTCTATATGCCTTCTAGGTCGACCTCGCTAACGAGATCTTCAATAAAGTTCCGAAAGCCTGCGCTAGGCTCAGACCTTCAGCACCTCCAAAGCCCATTTCATGGTCTTTAGACAAAGTTCTTCATTTCGCTTCTCTGTTGAGCAATGAGGAGTGTGCGTCAAAGGATTTGACCCAAAAAGTTATTTTCCTATTTGCACTCGCGTCCGGGGCCAGGGTTAGTGAAATTGTAGCCCTCTCGAGAGAGGAAGGTCGTGTTCAGTTCCTGGATGGGGGAGAACTGAACCTGTTTCCGGATCCTACGTTTCTCGCCAAGAATGAGTTACCCACCAACAGGTGGGGTCTCTGGAGAATCTGCCCTCTGAAAGAAAATGCATCTCTATGTCCAGTAGAATGCCTAAAGGTCTATCTTCATAGAACTTCAGACTTCAAGGGTGGTCATCTATTCAGGGGAGAAACATCAGGCTCAAATTTATCACTGAATCAACTCAGGGCGAAAATCACATATTTTATTCGCAGAGCGGATCCTCACAGTACACCCGCAGGTCACGATCCGAGGAAAGTTGCCTCATCCTTAAATTTCTTTAATTGTATGGATTTTGAACATCTTCGTTTATGCACTGGCTGGAAGTCTTCCAGAGTGTTCTTTCGCCACTATGCGAAGCAAGTGGAGCAACTAAAGAGATCTGTGGTAGCAGTGGGTTGCGTCGTTAACCCTGCTGTTTAACTCTGCGAGGAACAGTGGTTTTAATTGGGACGATTAATTCCAGGGTGAGTGTGTAGTTACATACTGTGCTACAAACTAAGTGAGGGCACTGAGTTGCCCACGTTGACTGTTCCATTTCCAAAGGTGAACCTAGCATAAGTGCAGACATGTGTGCCGAGCGTTTCTAACGCTAATGTAACTGATTAGTAATACAGACTTTTCTGACTTTGATACCTCGGTATGTTAAAAGTGGCACTAATAATTTTCTTTCAGAGAAGCAAGTTTCTGTTTACTATCATACTTATGCTTAAACTTTTGGTTATCTTCTTCTTATATATATTTATATATATATATAATTGTTGTTAACCTGTCTATTTATTGTCTGTCAATAAACTTGTTCTTGAGAACCTTGCGTCTCCTTCACCTGTGTCAATTTATTGATATAATTGAGCATTCATTCTATGTATATTTATCTGGGATAATTCTAATAGATTGTTCCTTTATGCAAGCTAATGTTGCATTGGTTTATGGTTTCCCTTAGCGGGAGGTCTCCACCCCATAAGGGGATGGTGGCCGATTTACAGCTTCCTCCTATGCGGATATAAACCTTTGTCCAATACAAGTATTGAGCGGAGAACTGGTCGATATTTCATATTGAGGCAGTGGTTCTTTACAAACTATGCTTTACTTAATATAGGGTGACACCACTATATTGGCTTGCCTGGTATTCATACATAGGTATATGTACTCTTCGAGACTTTCCCAGAGTCTAATAGGACTCTTCCCTGTAAGGGGCAGGAAGCTCTAATATGGTTTATGGTTAGTTGAAAAGATGTATAACGGTAACATCTTAGGTCTCTTGGTCTAGTCGACCGGGGAAATACCTCCGGGGAGTACGGCACGTTCCGAGAATCCACATATACAGTAATGCTCTGGTATACTTTCATCAGGACGACATGACTTGAGCCCAAAAAACGGATTTTGAGCGAAGCGAAAAATCTATTTTTGGGTCAGATCGCCATGTCGTCCTGATGGACCCACCCTTCCCTTTCTATGATAGGGCTGTAGGACCCCTTCCTACATACAGTATCTGTAGCACCTCGTGTATCACTACAAGGAATACAGATGGCGCCAGGATCGGCGCAATGCACGCTTACGAAACGGGAGAAGAGAGAACCTTGACAACGGCTCCCCTTTTTCTTTCCCGTTTTCGTTTTCTTGCCAATTGACCCCTTCGATGTGTTATCTCTGTTCGGGGTGCAGATTGCCATGTTGCGTGTCAAGAATATGTCCTCTGATATGTCGCGATATCCCTTTCATTAGGGATATTCGCTCCAGGAGTTAGAAGTCTGGGTACCTTAAGGTAAATTCTCTGGGAATATCGCCGTAGTTGTAATATACCCTAGGAAGCTACCCTATAGGAACTTCCATCAGGACGACATGGCCATCTCACACAAATATAGATTTTTCGCTTCGCTCAAAATCCGTTTTCTTACTAAATACTGCGAGGTACGGAAGACTGATTTCTCAATCAGCTTAACAAAGAAACAGTATTCCTTCAATGAAAGAGCGGCTGCAGCATAAGCATGAGGATACCCAAGATATGCTAGAAATAGCTACCGTATAATCATACTGTATTTTTTTATTTGCAGTATGCACTACATTGTAATATACTGGCTACTGTATAATTTTATATAGTATGATCCAGCCTATGTGTTGCCTTTCTGGTAAGCAACTGACTGTACAGTCCAGCTGGCATGATGCCAACTGGACTCGGGAAAGGAAAGACATATATTTGTATATATCCCACCCAACTTATTTGCTGTGATCCCCCTTACAAAATTAAAACATAGTTTCCTAATCATGGAGCCTCGAGGATAAGCGCTCTGCCCATTATGGGTTAGGAGTGTAATCTCCAGTCCATAAAATTTTAATATTGTATGGTAATCTGAAGACTGATTTCTAATCAGAATATTGAAGAATTAAATTCTTTCAATATGAGATTCGGTTCCCCAAATATTTGGGTAGGGAATTCAAATGTATTGGAAAAGCACTACTAGCATAAAATATACAGAAGCTTTCTATTTGCAGTATATCCTATACTGTAGAAATACTAACTACCTGTATAAACATATACTGTAGTGCAGCCAGCATGTCGTCAGCATAGCTAGCTAATGCTAACACATCTAGCCTGCTAGCTATAAGAAAAAGAGATAGCATGGAGAACAGGCTACCTAATACTGTATATGTATACAGTAAAAGGGATGTAAAAGTCTACTATTACTACCTTCTCCAGAAAGAAGGTTCAAATGGAAGAGGAGAATATAAAATCCAAGCTTCCATCTAGCTACAGTACTGTCACCGGCAAGGATCTGTCTAAACCTTGCCGGCCGGCACCGCTAGCCAGTACTGTCTGCCGGCAGTACTAGTACAGTCGGTGTGCTGGTGCTTGAGCAGGCACCATTCTGTGCCGGCCTGGCAGGCAGCACCCAGGCAATAGCCACTGTTGCTAGCAGTTCAAGAAAGAACTGAAGAACCTTTATAAACATAAGTGACTTCCCACTTACAGCCACCATGGCCAGCAGCTGCTGGCCGGCAGCTGCCCTAGTCGCCTGCCAGCAGTCACCATGACTGCTGGCCGGTAGCAGCCACGATTGCCGGCCGGCAGCAGTCTTTACTGCCGGCCAGCAGTAGTCTTTACTGCCGGCCGGCAACCAAAATGGCCGGCAGCTCACAGCTGTCACTACTGCCGGCCGACAGATGTTAAGACTGCTGGCCGGCAGCTATCAACTGAAAGAAGGGGAGTCTGATTGATCCCAGCAACCCACCGGTAACAGTAAGGTTGCCGGGATCGCCAACATAAAGGGATAGAAGGGAAGGGAAAGAGGGTCCTGTGAAAGGTACAGCAGGAGCCAGCCTTAGCCTGTCCTGCCCCACCTAACAGCTCCGTTCCTGTAATAGAACTATCCCAGGTGGCTAAAGAATTCTATTCCTTAGCCTAGGGAAAGATTAATACAAATAAGAGGTTGGTAGCACCCTCGCCACCACCACAAAAGGAAAGGAAACGGGGTTGGAGTGCCAGTGTCCCCTAAGCATAAGAAGAATCTATTCCTCAGCCTAGGGTCCACTAACACAGGACTAGTCTGCTCGGTCACAGAAAGAAGGGTCATATAGTACAGACCCTTCAGGAGTGGCCTAGGGAGGTCTAGCCTCCTATGTCGGTAGCCTAACGTAGCAAAAGAATTCTATTCAACTTGCCAGGTAGTTTCCGACCACACACTAAAAACTCTGAGATTCTGGCCAAAACCCCAAAAACCTGCATCTGCGGTTACGGAGGAAGGCCAGAAAAAACGGTAGGAAAGTCATGAATGAATTAAAAATTCGAGGCCGACACGCTAAGGCTGTAGCCTGAGGCTACACTCAGTGGGAAGAGGGATTACCCTTAAACTCCCTTTTTGAGAGGGGTAAAGTTCATCCAATTAAAAGGGATATCTATTTCTGTTTAATAGAAATCACCGTACACAAGGGTAACCGAGGAGTGTCTAACGTATAATAACACGCCTAGATTTGAAACCTAGGCGAGATGAGATCTCGGTTACCTCACTCACCGAGACTCTAACTATACGATCGACATGGAAAGGAAAAATATGCACAATGTAAATATCTTTACAAGAATATATTGCCTCAATAGCTAACATAATAAAACAATTAATTAATGATATATGAAGCTATTTTAAAACCAGGATGTCGTTTTGCTAACTAAATAACATGCCCAACAAACGACAGCGCTCGTAGCGCCTCCGGTACAGGCTAGCTCTAAACACAATAAATTACTCAAATTTCACTGTGAAAAGGAAGCTAAAAAACTATTCATTGTAAAGACCCAATACTCAACTTCACGAAGGCGAAAGAAGTCGGTGAATGCATAATAAATCCTTGTAAATTGATCGAAGAGTTAGATCAACAGCGAACACCACTAAGCGAAATTGCTACAAAAATAGGAATGTCCGCCATCCTGGGAATGGGACTGGGGTGGTTGTCAATAGTAGTACGGGAACGGGGGTAACTTACGGCCCCCTTCTATTCTTTTGCCACGTCCCCCCTCGAAGCGTTAACGCTGTTTGGGGAAGAGATTGCGATGTGACGTGTCAAGAATGCGTCCTCTTATATAAGTGATATCTTTGAGAAAATTTAATGATATTCGCTCCAAGAGTTAGAATTCTGGGACCCAAAGGGTAATTCTCTGGGAATATCACTGTAGTATATATTATATCCTTTGGAAGCTACCTTAGGAACTTCCATCAGGATGACATGGCTTGAGCCCAAATATATATATATATATATATATATATATATATATATATATATATATATATATATATATATATATATATATATATATATATATATATATATATATATATATATATATATATATATATATATATATATATATATATATATATATGCGTAAAAATCACAGGAAAACGTGATGCTCAGATGCAAAAGGACCACAGGGAAAATGAAAATACGAAATAAACGCTTAAGTCGTGACTAGTTTCGTGATACTTCTTCAGATGACTAATTTATTGAGAGAGGTTTCTTTACATTTTATAGGGAAAGCAAACGTACGAACATACATATAGAGAATTAGAGAACAATGACACTCCCTTACCAGCTACCTAGGTTTGGGTCAGGTGTTAAGTGGGCAGAGACCCCAAGCTCATTAGACACCTGCCATAAAGGGTCATTTCTGGTGTCTAATGAGCTTGGGGTCTTCTCCCACTTAACACCTGACACAAGCCTAGGTAGTTGGTAAGGGAGTGTCATTATTCTCTAAATCTCCATATGTATGTTCGTACGTTTGCTTTCCCTATAAAGTGTAAAGAAACCTCTCTCAATAAATCAGTCCTCTGAAGAAGTATGACGAAACTAGTCAGGACTTAAGCGTATATTTCGTATTTTAATTTTCCCTGTGGTTCTTCTGCATATATATATATATATATATATATATATATATATATATATATATATATATATATATATATATATATATATATATATATATATGTATATATATATATATATATATATATATATATATATATATATATATATATATATTTATATATATATATATATATATATATATATATATATATATATATATATATATATATATATATATATATATATATATATATATATTTGGTGTGCAGCAGGGTCCAAAAAACATCAGTTAAAAGGCCATAGTTTTTTATTTAGGACGTTTCGAACATTGCAATGTTCATTATCAATCTGTAAAAGATAAAAATATAAAATTCTTAAAATTTGTACAGTAATTTAAAACAAAATAGTAAAAAAATATTAAAACATTATTGATTTTATAACAGGAAATTGTAAAGAACTAAAACAGTAAAACAAAAGAGAACCAGTGCTCACCAGACCATCCATAGGAAAAGGTGAAGAACGAATGAGTAAAAATTGTTACCCACCTACGTCTTCAGTTATGCTAAGAAAAGAGGAGAGGCAGAGATATTAGAGTTTAAAGAAGGAACAAGCCGTTTGATATATAACGACTCAAGGGTAGTTAAAAGTTCGCTATGTTTTGTCCCACCAATAATTGAAAAGTGTTTTTTGTTTTACTGTTTTAGTTCTTTACGATTTTCTGTTATAAAATCAATAATGTTTTAATATTCTTTTACTATTTTGTTTTAAATTATTGTACAAATTTTAAGAATTATATATATATATATATATATATATATATATATATATATATATATATATATATATATATATATATATATATATATATATATATATGTATATATATATATATATATATATATATATATATATATATATATATATATATATATATATATATATATATATATATATCTTTTACAGATTGATAAAGAACATTGCAATGTTCGAAACGTCTCAAAATAAAAAAACTATGGCCTTTTCACTGATGTATTTGGACCCTGCTGCACACCAAATATAATATCTTCTCCTGTAATCCCTATATATATATATATATATATATATATATATATATATATATATATATATATATATATATATATATATATATATATTGATCCTGCGAACAAACAAAACAAACAAAAGACAAACGAACACAAATTCCTCCTGGTATGTAACAAACAAGTAAGTCTGGCGCAAGCTGATTATTTCAAGACTGCAGCATCGTAGTTTTCATTACATTCCATCCTGGCATCTTCCTCTAAAAACTAGACTTTATGGTGCTCGTATATAATTAGCAATGAAGCTGTAAATAGGTTTGCTGCAGGTGATGAACGTTGTTTAGAAATGAAATTTATGAAGTAGCGTTTCTTACATGGTGTAATGTTTTGCTTTCATGAGAGTCTTTTGTTAGGTTCCACCTCTCCTGTACCCATGTGCACGCGTGTATGTGTGTGTGTGTGTGTGTGTGTGTGTGTGTGTGTGTGTGTGAATAAACGTATGTAATAGTGATCAGTACTTACAATAGATAAATCCTAGATGCTCATATACATGCTAATGTAAAACGAAAGTTTGACACATAATCATTATTTCTCTCTCTCTCTCTCTCTCTCTCTCTCTCTCTCTCTCTCTCTCTCTCTCTCTCTCTCTCTCTCTCTCTCTCTCTCTCTCTCAAAATATCTGAAAGAGGATATTTCTTCTAAACTCGATGGAGTTTCGCTTTATGAAGAAAAAATAATTCACCTAATGATAACTGCGAACATTTGAAATTAGAATATAACTATACTACCGCGTACTCTTTTCTACAAAAAGTAATTCAAGCATTTTTGTTACGATCAGTTGAACCATCTTGCAAGTAATATCTCTCCAGTCTTTTATGGTTTCGTTCCAATAGAATATATTGGATTTGATGCTCGGTGATGGGAAATTGTCGATATCAGCTGTAGGATATAGGTATGGTTCCAGCGATGACAGGAAAATTTAGTAGATGGGTAGATTGGATGTTGATGGATAGCTGACAGTTCAATTTGCCCATCAAAACGTCGGACTACATGCGAAGGAACAACTCATAAGGGAGCAGTTTGGGGAAAGGGAGGGAAAATGGTTTTTTGATATCCATGTCAACGCTTTCACATTTGATGTTATTTAAGGAACCAGCGGTATAGCGGATACTGACAAAATTATTCATTAGTGGTAGTCTATCTCGTGAGAGAGAGAGAGAGAGAGAGAGAGAGAGAGAGAGAGAGAGAGAGAGAGAGAGAGAGAGAGAGAGAGAGATGCACGCCATCCCAAATGTCACATCTGCTGAATGGGAGATATTTTTTAAACGCTCACATCTTCTCCGTTGTTCTCCTCTACCAAATCACATTTTTTCCCCAAGTAACATCAAATAAGAACGATAACGAAACTGGCTTATCATTGAAATGAACACAATAAGAAGTTGAACATGAAAAGATTATTTGCACAAATTTGAATCAAACCACGAATCTCTATAGTGAGAGAAGATGGTATTAAGAATCATGACAGAAAAGTTGTGAACAAATTTAGAAACAAAATACTTCAAATAGATAAATTGTAACCTTAGCATGTACCATTCCTTGTACACCACCCAATTCCAACTTAGGTTTTAACAACATTTGTGACCTAAGGCATCTCTGACTAGTTTGATTATTGTTATGTTTTCGCAATAAAAAAAAATGTATATATAACTTGCGTCACTGGTGGGTGGAGAGCAGTGGTTCTCAAAATATCTTACCTAGCGCCCCCTTTTTGCTTCCAGTAGCCCCGTACGCCCCCACTCCTCTCTTTTTTCTTATATGAAATGATTTTTACATTTATTTCTTAACATTGTACAGGAGAACAGATTTCTGTTTGTATTACATTTTAATAATGAAAGCCACTCAAACAAATAATAGTACATTCCAGTAAATGAAAACGAAACCTTTGGTTCAAAGTGAGCGAAAAAAAAGTTTGATTATTAGCAAATTGGTAAAATTGAATTGCAATTTTAAGAATAGATAATTTGAAAACATGGCATATAATATTTGGAAATACTTATGAGACTAAGGCACAATTTCTGGTCAAATTTAGTGAGATGGATGCATGTATGTAATGACAGATATTTGTTCTTTTAATGATTTTATTATTCTATTAAACAATTTCGAGCAGATGACTTCACGCCCCCCCCTGTATCGTCCTCACGGCCCCCTAGTGGGGCGCGCCCCACAGTTTGGGAACCACCACTGGTGGAGAGGTATGGTAAAACCCCTTGATTTGCAAATTATAGAACTCCTCGTATGAGTTTAGCTAATGGTAGGTAGTGTTAGAAATAAATTTGGTGATATGAGTAGAAGTAGTAGTATTTATATTTATTTTATTATCCTTAAATTATTGTTATGTAATTCACTTATATAGATATCAATTACGTAAATGAAATATGAGTCTCGTGAATCTACATCAACGCATACAGATGAAATACGATGTACTTTTAGTATGGTGTGGGAAAAATCTAATGCAGTGTAAGAAATCTAGACGGTTTTAGAACGATTAGAATCATGCATGCATGGAAGTTATTAAGGAAGAGACGTCATGGAAGAGGTCTTGATTCAGAAATTATGTTTTATCTTAGTAAATAGGCGTTTATTTTTCAAACGTATTTTTTCTCAAGTGAATAGGAATGCTTCCAGTAACCTTCTTTGATATTATGTGAACGGAAAGTTCTTTTTTTACGAGAGCATTTGGGGGCGAGATTTGGTGATGTATTACGTGACACAGCCGTAAAATACGTACTCAAGGACAGTTTTGCCTTTGGGAAACACACTTTTAGGCAATCAACTTAATACCCACAACGTGTTCAGGAACTCGTATGTAGAGTTAAGATTACATTTGGCTACTGATTCCTTTGCCCATCTCTGTAATTGATAATAATTTTACTCTGTTTGATTTACGCAAGTGTTAATATAATTGTCTAAGCCTAGTCCCATTTTGATAGAATCACTTCGGAGAAACAAACTGTTAAGAAGTCTGTATAATCGCCGTTTTGTCACTTTGTGTAATTACTAAGCCTAAACACATTCGTGACTTACTTGGTAACTAAATTATTTATCTTTATTATCAATCAATATCATTATCGATAATATATAATCAAATTATTAATCATGCAACGTAAGGAATTAATCAGCGCAAAGATTAAGGACAAAATAAGAACTTTTATTATCAATTTTACTGAGAGAACATATGTATATCGCAACTGCCCTTCTTTCCCCAAATGATAAATAATTGGTCTATTTGTGTACTATTTATCTTTATGTGTTTGCGTTGGTCAATGCTAAAAGGGTGTAACCTTCACAACTAACGATTCCAAAGCTAACAAACATTGTTGTCTGGATCAAATAAGATATGAAATTCCTAGTGTCAACAATCCTGTCCACGGACACAGACAGAGAAATAGGTAAATAGATACACAGGCTCGATAATAATAATAATAATAATAATAATAATAATAATAATAATAATAATAATAATAATAATAATAATAATAATAATAATATAACTTTTTTGACATTGAAAACTTTGATTTTATACGTTCCGTATTTCATTTGTTTATGACAGTACCACGGTAATATTATTATTATTATTATTAATATTATTATTATTATTATTATTATTATTATTATTATTATTATTATTATTATTATTATTTATCTGATCGAGCCTGTGTATCTATTTACATATTTCTCTGTCTGTGTCTGTGGACAGGATTTCGTGAAAACTACTCGACGGATTTTGACATTTTCACCACAGGAAGATCTGATGTCATGGACGGTCCCAGTAAATTTTAGTAATGACCTGTATCCGGATGAGGATTTTAGCTTTTTTATTTGGTTGTGTGTGTGTTTGTGGAAAGGATTGCGTCAAAACTACCCCACTGATTTTGAAGTAATTTTTACCACATATTGTTCTTATGTTATGGACAACCCGAATAACCTTTAGCTGACGTCAGAAATCTCTGATTGCTAATTATTATTATTATTATTATTATTATTATTATTATTATTATTATTATTATTATTATTATTATTATTATTATTATTATACACAAGTAGAATTTTTCCAATAAAAATTGCCTTTATGTAAATTACCACGTGTATCAAAATATTTATGCATGTTGGTACTTAATTACACGTACCCTTTTATATTACCAGTGCCAATGCATAGGAATATTCTCTTAGTTCAGTATCTTGAAGTTAATCTTAAGGGTTGTATTGATTGATTCAGGTTTCATTGTAGAAACAAAATACTGAAGTATTTTTTAGCATGGGTAAAAACTAAAAACATTCAAAATGGATAATGTCTATACAATGCCTTATGAAAGTATATAGGCATCGTAGATCAATTTTCTTAGCATTCAAAACTAAGGTGGATCTTCTTTTCGGTAATGTATAGTTAAATTTCCTTTACACCAGCTATTATGTATATTGGGAGTTAAATAGCTGGACAAGATTAGAAATGAGACTATAAGAGAGGTTACTCGGGTGCCATATGTGGACAAGATAATGATGAGGGGTAGATGGAGATTGTTTGGGCATGCTCTTTGCACTCCCCAAGAGGGATTAGTTTGCCAAACTTTCAGCTTGGCTGCACAATGCACTAGAAAAAATGGGAAGACCCAAGCCTACATGGCTCAGAACTATGAAACACGAAGTAGGAGATGAGGATTGGAGAAATATTGGATTAAAAACTCAAGATAGAGACGACTGGTGAAATATAACCGAGGCCCTTTGCGTCAATAAGCGTAGGAGGAGATGATAATGATTATGTATTTTATGTAATGTTATTTTATTTTCTTATTCTTAATAGAAACTTGTTTGGAAACTTTCCGATCGTTTCTTTATTAGAATTTTGGTGTTTTCTGATAGTTTTTCTTGATCTGGTATAGGACGTTTTTTTCTTCACATATCTCTTGTGGTGATCCCAATAAAAAAATTTTAATTACAGCTCATTTTTTATTAACTTTCATCCATTTCATTTTTCTTTCATTACTAGAGTGTTTATTTTCTTGATGCATATATATATATATATATATATATATATATATATATATATATATATATATATATATATATATATATATATATATATATATAGTGATGCCTCAGCATAGGAAAGTAATCCGTTCAGGATACGGTTTCATATGCTGATTTTTTCGTATCCTGAGCCGCGTTTTACATGTAAATAGCATAATCCGTTCCAAGCCTCACGCAAAGACACCTTTTCTTTCATAAACACGCTAAACTGTGGTAATAAACATGCAATGCAGCCATTTCTATCATTCATTAATTATCCCAACCGTTAAAAAAAGGCCTAATCAATTCCAGAAACCACCATGAGATTATTCAATAACGTAGTTATAGCCAAGTTATCCCCTCCTAGCCCTAAGAAAACGGTCCGATATCTTTACTATTGTATAAAAGTTACGGTACTGTATGTAAAGCATTTGGATCAGTGAAGGTGTACTGTTACCTGTACACCTAAATTAAGGGTTGATACCCTGAAAAAAAAGGTACTGTACTCTCGGCGACAAGTTGGGATCTCGTAAGCTTTTTGTATCCTGAAAATTTTTTAGTATACTGGGGCATAAAAATCTTTATATCGCTTTTCGTACCCTGAATTTTTCGTAAGCAGAAACCTTTGTATCCAGAGGTATCACTGTACATATACATATATATATATATATATATATATATATATATATATATATATATATATATATATATATATATATATATATATATGTGTGTGTGTGTGTGTGTGTGTGTGTGTGTATGTGTATGTGAGTGTGCTTACGTGTATACATATATGTTTGTATTTATTTCTGCATATCCCTTGGGAACTATATCACGGTTTTTTTTTTTTTTTTTGGTTACCATAGGAATTATATTATTGTAAATAATGATAATAATAAATGATGATGATGGTAATTATAATGCTAATAATAACAATGCTATATAAACAACTTTTCAATTCAAAGTTTATTATATTTTATGCTTTTGGTCAAGGCAAGAATCGCAAAGGTTATCACTCCCTAATTACTAATCTTCTATTCAAGATTCCTTCAGACAGGCTGATAGACAGACTGTACAGAATAGCTGACGTTCCTTTCAATTTAGCATTTATGAATGCACTTTACCCTTTCCTCTTATTACATTTGGTATTCAAATAGATGTTTAATAAGCAGATGGAATTAGCAAATAAATTCCTGAAATTCCCACTGTCGAGAATTTCTCATTCTTCCTGTTACCTGCAAGGACCTGGTATTCCAATGCCTCAAGGGTTTGTAGTGTCATTCTCCCCTACAGGATTTTATAAATCTACCTTCAAATAATTAAATCCTTCCTGGATTAGTCTGATTCCTTTTCATTCGAAGCACTTGTGGCATTTATATCTTCTTGGCTTTTATCAGCATATTTTTTTAAATCTTTTTTATATAGATATAATCAATTAAAAGAGTCTATGGTTGAATTGCTATTGAGATTTTGTATTACATTTTCAATATTATAAATTTTTCTTTTTTCATATATTTTAGTGTTTTGTTAATCGGGGATTATAAGTCATTTGAGTTACAGATCTACATGTCACGTTTCTCTGTTTCATTTTATATAAACTATAAGGCATGGGTGGCTTTCTAAGTGATCTTCTTCAGTATTTTATGATAAGAATTACACCAATTTTGTAAGGTATAGATTTATCCTCAATATGTTTTATGACCTCAACAGCATTACATTTTGTACTCTTGTAATTCATGTAGAGCAGGTGAAGTGTAATTACTATAGGTTGTCCATTCCCGTTTTTTACTTCTTGTTTCACTTCTCTACCTTTATCTTGTCTGTAGTTGATGTAACAATTGTTTACAAGTTTTGAAACCTTTCATAAATCACAGTTATTAGAAACCCAATTGAAACAAAAGGATGGTGATTCTAAACACAAGAAGTGATAACTGTCGAGGTGCTTATTGAGGCACCCAATAATATCGTACATGCAGAGACCCAATTGATATTTAAATATCATAAATATACGGAGAGTTTAAAGGTCAATTATGGATGACAGAGGCAAGGGACAGTGACAATGTCCTAGCAGGGCAATACCCGAGAGAAATACCGTATGATCAGCGGTCAAGAATCCTCTACACCCATGCTAGGATCAGGGATGGCAAAGGAATAGTTGCTGATGACTGAGCAGGTACACGTCTAGGATCTCTCAAGCTCCTCATTAGCTCAAAATGATGGTGAGGTTACAGACACTACAAAAGTACTATCAATCTTGAGTCGTCTCCTATCCAAGTCTAGCAGATATCCAGGCAGTGGCATTGTGGAGGATTAATTTTTGTTTTATTTTTATTTTTTTTTGCTTGCTAAATCCAGAGAGAGAGAGAGAGAGAGAGAGAGAGAGAGAGAGAGAGAGAGAGAGAGAGAGAGAGTTAGTGTATCGATTGTTTGTGGTGAGAAAGACTGTTGGTATAAATGACATTGTTTGTTTTTGTTTTAGTTATGGTTACGACAGTGGTGAATGTCTTAGGTGAATGCTTATTTGGATTTGATTGCAGAAAGAGTCAGTTCTGTTTGAATGCTGGATTATTATCATTATTATATGTATTGGATTCGACCAGCGTGGAAGTGATTGTTTATTTTTTGATCCCTTGGAGAGGTTTTCTTGGAATGTAAAATTATTCGTTGACGACCTGGCTTATAATAAGGAATTGGATACGACTGTTCAGATTTAGTTAAATGTTGATGACCCTGACAGAATAATATTACGATTGCTGTTGATGATGATGTTTGAGATGACGATGAGGACATCCAACACCCCAATCCGGGAGGTAGTTGTGGCAAATTGCCACACAGTGTATTGCTAAACACAAAGCTGTGGTTTTGCCGTAAAAGACAGTTCGGCGGTGTGTGGACGGCTGTGTTGGTGCTATTAAAATACAGTATATCATATAAACATACATATTTGGTTGCTGATGTGAAGTTTAGTTTTAAGTTTGATGTCTTTTTTTTATTTGAAGGGTGTTACGTTTTTTGTATATCTAATATTAAGTTTATGATTAGTTTTAAGTATTTTGATTGTGGATGGTTTCGGTATTAATTATTTTAGTTTTAAGAAATATAGTTCCAAAAATACGTTTTGTTTCTTAGAGTCTGGTTTAGATAACGTAAGGGGAAAGTTTGTGTTGCGGAGATAATTGTCTGTTCGAGTGATTCAGGGTGTGGGGGTTGTTCTAGCGACATCCCGCCACATTATTTTGGCGCCCGAACAGGGACTGCCGAGGTGGGATTGGAAGTTGGACTCTTACACGAAGGACGGTATTAGGAGTAAGGTTGATGAAAAATGGAGGAGCAATTAAGGGTTTTGAAGTAGGAATTGCGGCTGAGTAAGGAGCGAGAGAAGTTGCTGCAAGAAAATAAAGGGTTAAGGTGTGAGAATGAGGAAATGCATAGGAAACTGAGGGAAATTCAGGGAACTGTAGAGAGATTGAAAGAGGGTGCTGAGATAAGGATGCATGAGAATAAGGAATGAATGGGAGCTATGATGGGGCACGTAATGGGAATGATGAAAATGTTCATGGGTGAAGGCGCAGTTGGGGGAGTGGCCTCTGCTACAGGTAAAGGGTTGCTGGTGGAAAAAAAGGTTAAGGTAAGTGATAATGGGAAAGGAATTGATAGTGAGAGTATTAGTGATAGTGAAGTTAAAGGGACTAGGCATAGTAAGGATGAACAGAAATGTGATAGGAAGAAAGAGAAGAAAGGTGAAAGTGATATGAAGAGGGAAAAGAAGAAAGGTCAGTATGAGAGTGAGGATGATCGTGAATGGGGGAAAGGGGATAGGAATTCAAGTGTTGAAGTGGATTTATTATATTCAAATGAGGAAGAAGGCAACAAGGGAGTAAGCAGTGAAGATAGTGAGAATGAAGTTGAAGTTTGTAAGACAGTGTTTATGAGAGAGATACCGAGGTGTGAAAGGTTCAATGAGCATAGTAGTAGGGATGTGTATGATTTTTTAGGGAGTATGAGAGGTATTGTCAGGATAAGTATGGTGATAGTAAGAGAGTTTGGGCTAGGGAGTTAGGAGAATATTTGACTGGGTATTTGTTGACGATGTATGGTGTGATAATGAGTGTAGGGAATGTTGATTATGAAAGTGTGAAAAAGAGAATAATTTAGCAGGTAAAACGTATGAAAGGGAGTGTTGGGTATAAGCGTATGAATGATTTTGATGAGGCACGGATGAATGTAGGAGAAGCGATATCAATGTATGTATGTAGGTTGGAAACGTTAGCTAGGAAGAAGTATGGGGATGAAGGCATAAATGAGAATAAGGAGTTAATGAAGAAGTTTTTTGGTACTCTACCCGAGAATGTTGCTGAGTTTATTCATTTGAAACGTAAGGAGAAAATGAGGTGGACGCAAGAGAGATTGACATGGGATGATATACTAGAGATAGTTGAGGATTATGAGTTATATAGGTGCATGAAAGAAAGTAAATCTGTGAGCGTAAGAAATGGAATGGAAGAAAGTGTAATAGAATTTGGTAGTTATAAGGATGCAATTTTGAGAGGGCCAATGAGGATAGCTAATCAGGTATTAGATAGGAGTGTTAGGGCAAGTAACGAAGGAAATGTTCAAGAAAATGGTGGATTTAGACAGGGTAATTAGCGCAATAAGGATAAGAGTGTGAGTGTGCAATGAGGTATGTCAGATAGTCGTGTCCGTGATGAAAAGTGTTATAGGTTTGGAAAGTAGGGCATAAGAAGAATGAATGTAGATGGGCTCTAGGTGCTTGTTTTGGATGTGGTGAGGTAGGTCATAGAATTAGCGAGTGCAAGAAAGAGAAAGGGGTAAAATGTTATCGGTGTGGTATGACTGGGCACATAGTGAGTGGATGTTTTAGTAATCGTATGAATGTGATTTGTGGTAATTGTGGTAAGGATGGTCATTATGCTAGAATGTGCAAGGAGCCGTGGGGTAAGTGTACTGAATGTGGTACAGATCGGCATGTAGCTAGAGTATGTAGGAAGAAAGATTAAGTCAGCCAGGATGTTCGCAAAACTAGAGTGTAAGAGGGTTCAGCTGGGGGAGTCCTCCTGAGTGTGTGGAACGAATGGGATCAATGTTTGTGAGAATGGGATGAATAATTGGTTGGAAATGAGCAACTACGAATCAAGTATTCGTGAGAAGTTAGGGCTGGAAAATAAACAATTATTGTTAGTTGAATATAGGAAAAAGAGACGTTTGCAAGTTTTAAGTGATGAGAAAGTGCAAGGGAAATTTATAGATATAGGTAAGAATATGAATAAGTATGAAAAGGGTGTAAATGTGCAAGTGAGCGTGGAAGATAAATATATTAATGCAGATGAAACGTGGCTGAGTATGAATGATACTTATAATGTGTGTGGCTTTTCGTTAGATGATTTAAAAGAAAGAATGAATAACGCAAGAGTGAGAGATAGGAGAATGATAAGTAGCATGAATGAATCTTTTGCTAAGGCTAAGAATGTTTTTGATGAAATGGATGAACTGTTTACAGAAATGAGTGTAATTCTAGGGCCAGATGAGAACGAGGTAGATACGATTGTACATGATATATTAGATGACCGGGATTTAGATAGGAATAGTGTTAATGTAGGGAATGATTGTGATAATGAAGAAGTGAATGTGAGAGTGTATTAAGGCCCAGTTACTCGGAGTAGAGGTCCCGTTCCCGACTGCGACTGGGTTATGAAAAAAATAATGTAAGTGTTGTGTGAGAAGGATTTGGCAAATTAAGGGGGGAGGAATGTGGAGGATTAATTTTTGTTTTATTCTTATTTATTTTTTGTTTGCCAAATCCAGAGAGAGAGAGAGAGAGAGAGAGAGAGAGAGAGAGAGAGAGAGAGAGAGAGAGTGTATCGATTGTTTGTGGTGAGAAAGACTGTTGGTATAAATGAATTGTTTGTTTATGTTTTAGTTAGGATACGACAGTGGTGAATGACTTGGT
>NC_090741.1:88901198-88906198 GCF_036898095.1 Palaemon carinicauda | reverse complement strand
ATGTGTCATTCCCTTTCCAGAATATGTAAGAATCTCTAAAGAAACCATCGTTTTCATGATTAGATGCAATCAACTGAAAGAAGGATCTCGGGTTTGTAAAATACGTGAAACGCTAAATTCCCAAACATTGAATGGAAATATTAAAGTGACTTTTGTCTGTGGAAAATGTTTTCCAAAATGTCATTAGACTCATTATGTCGAAAAACGGTTTTCTGTGCGGTGTAAGCTTTTGTCATTTGCAAAACTTGCATGGAAAAGTTGCAAATCTGTAGATTAAAGCTGGACACTTTTGGGACTTTTGCAAAACTTTCTATCGCTCATTTCCTTACAGAGGCCAAAGCAAACGGTTTTGATGGGTACTTGCAGGTGCTTTCGAACGAACATGGTAAAATGACTGTGGAAGTCCTGTAGCAAATTATGGTTCTCCTTAAAGTGAAAAAAGTAATTAATGTAAAGTAAGTTGAATAAATAATATAATGGGCTTTATTAAATTTACCTATGTCCGTCTGTTCGCGCTAATCGACGTTGAGGTGTTCTGGTCTTAAATGGGTGACGTCTTGGGAAAAATCTTGCATTATAGGCACACAGGGTTTTGGAATATAAAGGATGCAGGGTGTGGGGATAGAAACTTTATCCAAGAAATACTTTGTTGAATATAGAATTACCTATGTATATATATATATATATATATATATATATATATATATATATATATATATATATATATATATATATATATATATATTTATATATATATATATATATATATATATATTTATATATATATATATATATATATATATATATATATATATATATATATATATATATATATATATATATATATATAAATATCTATCTATATATATATATATATATATATATATATATATATATATATATATATATATATATATATGTATATATATATATATATATATATATATATATATATATATATATATATATATATATATATATATATATATATATGTGTGTGTGTGTGTGTGTGTGTGTGTGTGTATGTGTATGTGCTGGTGTGTCTGTATTTTGTGTGTGTGAGTGTAAATGCGTTTGTGTATAGTTATTTACATAGATAGAAAAAGAAAAAAGATAAATTGAAGGTTTCAGTTATTCATTAATACAATTCCAATCGATTTTTGCTCCATGCACTTTCTATAATTGATATTAACTATATAATAATGCAAATAAACAACTTTCAACACTAATCATTCTCATAAATGTGAGTGGCATGGAATAGACTTAACCCCGGAAATTAACATTATAAGTTCCTTATTTATTTATATACGACCTGCAAGATAAGTAGATCTATTTTGATTTAGCAAATATGCATTTAATTTGGCATATAATCTTTTAAAGGTAATTATGATCACGCTCATGCCCAGAAACTAAAAGTTTAAATTTGGTTGATATCTCAACAAATCATAATTCTTCTGTACAGGAAAAGAAAGTCATATGACAATCGGTTGTTCAATGTTTTGCATATATGTGTAAAGAGGCTTCAAAGATTGGGTAACGATGATTTCTCAGTAAATTGATATGGTATTATTAGTTAGACTTTCCAATGGGGTTAGATTTCGGAATAGTGACATGCTTTTAGCATTCAGCTTTTCTAAATAAGGTTTAAACTGTGCTTCAAACAACAGCAACAGCTAAATCATTACTACTACTACTACTACTACTACTACAACTACTACTATTTATACTGTTGCGGCTGCTTTTATAGACTACGGCTATGACTACTACAAGAAAAACAGTACTTCTACTAACAATTACAGTAAAACTGACAATTACAATTGTTATTATTATAGTGATGATGATGCAATAACAACAACAGCAATGGTAATATTAATAATGATTATTATTCAACAATCCATCCTTAAAACAAACAAATAAACTGTCCACCTAAAAATCCATTCGACATTTATATTTGAAATCCTCAATTAACCTTATTGCAACCCTAGATGAAATAAAATATGGGACAAAATATATAACTTTTTCTGTATCTCTTTTTCATATGTTTAATCTGGATACGAAAAAGGCAGTGTTCTATCCATAGTACTTTTCTTTTGAATATTAAATTTGTTTTCTCATATATGATATGGCATTGGTGGCGACCACATACAGTAAACAAAGTAAAATTTGTATTTTACTTGTTTGTTTATGTGGTCATTGTTTTGTTTGTAGAGCTTTTTATTTTTGTTTAATAGATTTGATTTAACTTGTATTTTTTATATTTTTCTATTTTTCCTTTTACTATTCCCTCTTTTCTTTCACACCAGTTCGTTTGTTTTAGATTAATCTGAAATTGTAGCAAATGGGTTTATGTTGAACAGGGTGAAATAAGTCTCTTTCGTTAGTCTATATAATATATTCTCTATTGTAACGCTGATACTGTTCTGAAAAAAAAAATATGTTATAATATTTGTGCATTACTTCTCATAGTTTATTTCCCTATTTCCTTTCGTCACTGGGATATATTTCCTTGCTGGAGTTCTCAGGTTTATAGCATCCTGCTTTTCCAAGTAAGGCTGTAGCCTAGCTAGTAATAATAATAATAATAATAATAATAATAATAATAATAATAATAATAATAATAATAATAATAATAATAATGATAATAATAATAATAATAATAATAATGACTTGCTAGTTGTACAAAAAGTTAAATCAAAATTCTTGTGTGATCGAAAAACGCTTGATTCTTGTTGTGCTGACTGAAAAAGGATTTTATTACACTACACTAGTACCTCGGTTTATGAGTTTAATTAGTTCTGGAGCGAGCTCCAGCCTAAAGATCTCATTCTCCAAAAAATTATTTTTCCCATTAGAAATGTGGGAAATTCTTACGATTTAGTGCACTCGTTAATAATTACAATCATTCATTCATTTCTGAAAAATTATAATAGTAATTGTTGAACAATTTGCAAACTCTAACATAAGAAATTAATACTAATTGAAAAATAAAAATAGAAATATTGACTAATTAACTCGTGCTTTACCTTTGAGGATAGTTGTTGCTGGTTTGAGAGGAGGAGGAGGAGGAGGAGGAGGTAGTTAATGCTTGCAGGAAGAATCTCTCTCTATGAAAGCTTTTGGTAAAATATTGAACGTCATTCGATACTACCAACTGAATAGCATAAATTACACTTTCAAGAAATTTTCTCGTATTTTGTTTGCACTATTATAATCAACTATGAGAAGGAACCTATCTAGAGACATCTGTGCTAGTCCTGGTTTTAAAATGTCATGAGAATGAGACATCTTATGATCAGTTCATATATTCGCTGCTTGTCCCAACAAAGCCTTACTTGGATGATCGGTTTCTAAAATTTTTTTCCTGCGTTTCCCATATTTTTAATATCCTCATCTAACTTAAAGTGAAATGATTGTCAGCTCCTCCCTCCTCTTCTAGTGGAATATCCTCCACAACTTCTTGATGCTGCTCATTATGAAACTCCATCATCTCCTCTGTCATCATCAGCTGCCTCTTCCGTGTGTACGAATCTTTGAAAATCCCGTTCAGGAACACAAATATGCCACAGTTTCCTCCAAACAGTATTGAGGGCTTTGATGGTAACCCCTTCCAAGGCATTGTTAATGTTTTTTAAGCTGTTGACAATTTTAAAATATTTCTATAACTCTGAAAGGGTATACTTGATCCATTTGGTTAAATACAAACATTACTGGACCATTATCTTATATGAAGCTTCTTGAAATTCTAGATCACATGCTGATAGTTGGGTTCAAGTATGAGAGAAGTGTTTGGAGACAGGATCTTCATTTTGATGAATTCGATCTCATCCATCAAGGTATCCTCAAGGCCTGGAGGAACGGTGACCATCATAAAAAGACTCCTCGGATACAAGGCGAGTGGAGCATAGAGGTAAAACCGTAGACCCCAAGATGGGGTCCATTGGATAACTAATATAAAGTAAAACATATTAAGGTATTAATACAAAGCGGATATAGACCAGGAACGGGTGCAATGTCTTTTAAAGGTTTGAAGGCCAATAATAAATGGCAGAGGGAAGAAGTGACATTGCACTATCAAGCAAGACAATCCCCTCTCAACCCAAGCTAACACCAGGGAGGGCCAGACAATGTCTGCTGATGGATCTGCAGATAGACCTATAGGCTCCCTCAAACCACCTATCCCTAGCTCACAAGGATAGTGAGGTTGCAGCTACCAAAGGAACTAGTGAGTTTGGGCGGGACTCTTAACCCTATTCTGGCGATCACCAGTCTACAAACTGGCCACTACATTGCTTTCTTTTTTCGCTCATGAGTCACCTTTAAACCTTCATACTAGACCTGAGTGCCTCCGTCCATCTTGTTCTTAAGGGAAGAATAAAGCAGAAGGAAGGCAAAGGGTAAACAAATCTCTCCTTTAATCCTCCACGAGGAAATAAGGGCACCTTAATAACATGGAAAGGAAAGCTTGAAACTGCCGACGCGACCCATGATAAATGGATTGTCTGTTCGCTGAGGTCGATGCGACCAGGTACACAAAAGAACTAATTACGAATTTTGCTTCCGATTCCTCACCTTTCCTGAAATGTTTTTATCCTTTCTTCCTGGAAGTTTGTGGCAAAAGGGTCAGATTGTGTAAATGACCCTTTCGCCACAAAATTTGGCGTTGCAACTTTTTATGAGGATATGGGAAAAGTATATATAACTTGAATAGGGAGATAATAAAGAAAAATGGTTAACTAGAAAGTAAAAACAATATGATAGTAAGAGTTAAGAGGAATTTGATCTTGACATTTCTTAAAATTTAAACCTGTTTTTGACCAACTCGATGAATGATGATCCCTGGTAAACTATAGACACATTGATCGGGTTTCAAAAAGAAACTCAATTACAAACAGCGAGATATTGTACGTATAAGCCGTGGACTTAGCAGAATTATGTCAAAAAAGATTAAAAATTATAAGAATTTCACCGAAATAAGGAGTAACCCTATACGAAGGTTATTA
>NC_090741.1:88864824-88882324 GCF_036898095.1 Palaemon carinicauda | reverse complement strand
AAAAGAATAGTAGCCACTGGACAATTACAGTGCACTAGTTAACCCCTTGGATGAAGAAGAATTCTTTGTTAATCTCAGTATTGTCAGGTGAATGAGGACAGAGGAGAATCTGTAAAGAATAGACCATACTATTCGGTGTATGTGTAGGCAAAGTGAAAGTGAACCGTAACTAGAGAAAAGGATCCAATGCACTACTGTCTGGCCAGTCAAAGGACCACATAACTCTCTAGTGGTAGTATCTCAACGGGTGGCTGGTCCTCTGGCCAACCTAATTTATATATATATATATATATATATATATATATATATATATATATATATATATATATATATATATATATATATATATATATATATATAATATACACACACCCGCACAGATATATATATATATATATATATATATATATATATATATATATATATATATATATATATATATATATACACACACACATATATATATATATATATATATATATATATATATATATATATATATATATATATATATATATATATATATATATATATATATATATATATATATATATATATATATATACATACATTCTTAAGCTTCGTGGGCACTACGGCCATTCAGGTTTAATGCTTTTGGCCATTTAATATATCCAGCAGTTTTCCCTTCGGTATCTCACACTTTCTCCCAGAACTTCCTCCTTTCTTCTCAAGTTGGCAAACAAATTGTAAACTCTTAACATCAATCTTCTTGCTTGAGCGAGTTTCCTTTTTTTTTTTTTGGGTGGAGGGGCAAAAAGTGTATCTTTAAAAGCTACCATGCATACTCAACGCACAGAAAGCAACACAGGGCACAAGGAAATCAGTGAAAAAAGAAATCAAAACGAAGGAAGGGGAAGAGGAAGAGAAAGAAATCTAGAAAGAAATGAGGTGAGGTCGAGAAAAATGGAATGCCTTTGAAAATAGACCGCAAATGAGACTACTTTGCTTGAAAGGAAGATACCAGAAAGAGTCTGAAACAAAATCTAGAAATCTTGGAGTAGCTCGGTATGAATATGGTAATTCCTGACCAAGATGTTTCACAAATTTAGTTTATACAAGAACTACACTTTATAAAGACGGCGGTATTCTTTTTCTTATTAAACAATGTTTTAATAAAATTATTATCTCAATTCCCGAAGCTGAGATGTCTATTAAGAAGACTTCACCGAAGAAAACATTTGTCACTTGTACAAATTTCATGACTGGAATTCTATGGGAATTTAGAAAGTTCACAATTGGTATTCCATGGGATTTAGGAAGTTCACGATTGGAATTGCATGGGAATTTAGGAAGTTCACAATTGGAATTGCATGAGAATTTGGAAAGTTCACGATTGGAATTTCATGGGAATTTTTAAAGTTCATGATTGGAATTTCATGGGAACTTAGAAAGTTCACGATTGAAATTCCATGGGAATTTAAAAAGTTCCTGATATGAATTGCATGGGAATTTAAAAAGTTAACAATTGGAATTGCATGGGAATCTAGAAAGGTCACGATTCGAATTTCATGGGAATTTAGAAAGTTCATGATTGGAATTCCCTGGGAATTTAGAAAGTTCACGATAGGAATTCCATGGGAATTTAGAAAGGGCACGATTACAATTGCATGGGAATTTAGCAGGTTCACGATTGGAATTCTACGGGAATTTAGAAAGTTCACGATTGAAATTCCATGGTTATTTAGAAAGTTCACAATTGGAATTACATGGGAATTTAGAAAGATCACGATTGAAATTCCATGGCAATTTAGAAAGTTCCCGATTGAAACTCCATGGTAATATAGAAAGTTCAGGATTAGCATTTCATGAGAATTTAGAAATTTCACGATTGGAATTCCATTGAAATTTATAAAGCTCATTATAGAGATTAAATAGGAATTCAGAAAGTTCACGATTGGAATTCCATGGGAATTCAGAAAGTTCACGATTGAAATTCCATGGGATTTTAGAAAGTTCACGATAAGAACTCCATGGGAATTTAAATAGTTCACAATTGGAATATCAGGGGAATTTAGAAAGTTCAAGATTGATATAGTATGGGAACTTATAAAGTTCACAATTGGTATTCCATCGGAAGTTAGAAAGTTCACGATTGCCATTCCATTGGAATTTAGAAAGTTCACTCCTGGTATTCCTTGGGAACTTATAATGTTCACAATTGGAAAATCTTGGAAACTTAGAAAACTCACGATTGAAAATTCATGAGAATTTAGAAATTCCACGAATGATTTTCCATATGTACTTAGAAAGTATCGATTGAAATTCGATGGAAACATTGAAGGTTCCTGTTTAAATTCCGTTTGGACTTAGAAAAATATCATTGGATATTTAAAAAGTCAACGATGGCAAATCCATGGTAACTTCATGTAGGGTATCTCTCTCTCTCTCTCTCTCTCTCTCTCTCTCTCTCTCTCTCTCTCTCCTCTCTCTCTCTCTCTCTCTCTCTCTCTCTCTGTGCAAAAGAAGTATCATAATAGATGAAGATACTCACAGTAAGTGAATGCATTGTATTAATAAAAACCCCTCATTCTCTCTCTCTCTCTTTGAAAAGCTTCAAGATATGCTATTAGAACATAATATGCAACAAATAAACCACATTCCAACAAGAAAGGAAAATGTCCTAGATCTAGTATTTGTGAATGAGGTGAACTATGTTAAAGAAATAATAGTGTATAACACGGGAATTTCAGACCACAATGTCATAGAATTGATAGTTCATTCCAAAGCAAGTGATCACAGAATTAATAAAAGCACATAACATTAGGAAGGATATGGAAAATATAATTTTTACAGTAAGACTATAAAATGGTCAGAAATAAATTAAGAACTGAATAAAGAATGGAAAAAATGTATTTATAAGTGATAATATACAGGTAAATACGGACATACTGTACAAAATACTGGAGAAAATTGTTGAAAAATATGTACCGAAAAAAAAACAATAAACAAAAGACGTGCATACCAAGAGACAGAAGGATCTTATTTCAGAAAATTAGAAAGTGGAAGAAAAATCTTGCAAAAGAAAAAAATGTGTGGAAAAAGAGGGAAATAAAATGTAAGATAGAAAATGCAAAACAAAAGATTATACAGTCGAAAGAAAATGAAAAAAGGGACTTAAAAGAAAGGACACTTCAAAATATAAAAAGAAACCCCAAAGTACTTTACTCCTATGCAAAAAAGATGAATAAAGGGAGAATAGAAATAGGCCCTCGAAGAATTGAAGGACGGCTAACGAATGAAAAAAAGGAAATATGCAACATATTAGCAGAAAAATATAAGAGTGAGTTCACGCCAAGAATTGCGAATGAGAATAATGAAACAGAAATGAGAGAAGAAAATGTTGAATATCTAACGGATATAGATATTAATGAAGCAGATATTGTCATGGCTATAAACGAAATTAAAAATGGATCGGCACCCGGACCAGATGGAGTTCCAGCGATTTTGTTAAAAAAACTGCAAACACTATCGCGAAGCCGCTTGCAATACTGCTAAGACAGAGTATAGATATGAGCGAGATATATGTTAAACATAAATTAGATTATATAACCCCTATCTTCAAAAGTGGATCAAGACTAGAGGCAAGCAATTATAGACCTGTTAGTCTAACATCACATATTATGAAAGTGTATGAGAGGGTAATAAAAAAGAAAATGTATGAGAGGGTAATAAAAAAGAAAATAATGAACCATTTGGTCAAAAATAATTTGTTTAATATGGGTCAACACGGTTTCGTGCCTGGAAAAAGTACACGGACCCAACTGATAGCACACTATGAAAACATATACAAAAATATGATAAATGAAAAAGACACAGATGTGATCTATCTAGATTTTGCAAAAGCCTTTGACAAGGTAGACCATAACATATTGGAGAAAAAAATGAGAAAGCATAATATTGTGGGAAAGATAGGAAAATGGGTAAAAGAATTCCTGCAAAACAGAAAACAGATGAAGCCCAGGTAATATCGGGTGTGCCACAAGGTACGGTATTAGCTGCACTGCTGTTTGTTATTATGATATCAGACATAGACTGTGATGCTGAAAATTCTGTAGTGAGAAGTTTCGCCGATGACACAAGAATAAGTAGAGAAATTACTTGTGATGAAGATAGGAACTCACTACAAAGAGATCTAAACAAAATATATGAATGGGCGGAGATAAATAGGATGGTATTTAACTCCGAAAAATTCGAGTCAATAAATTATGGAAACAGAGAAGGAATGGTGTATACATACAAGGGACCTAATAATGAGACAATCAAAAACAAGGAAGCAATTAAAGACCTTGGTGTAATGTTAAATATGAATATGTTATGCAACGGCCAAATAGCAACACTGTTGGCTAAATGTAAAGCAAAAATGGGAATGTTATTCAGACACTTTTAAACAAGAAAAGCTGAATACATGATTATGCTTTATAAATCTTATGTGCGTAGTACACTCGAGTACTGCAATGTGATATGGTACCCACACTACCAAAAGTATTTTGTGCAAATAGAGAGTGTACAAAGGTCCTATACTGCTAGAATAGAAGAAGTTAGGGACCTTGACTACTGGGAAAGACTGCAATTTTTAAAACTATACAGTCTAGAAAAGAAAAGAGAACGCTACATGATAATACAAGCATGGAAGCAAATAGAAGGAATTACTGAAAACATCATGGAGCTAAAAATATCAGAAAGAGCAAGCCGAGGTAGATTAATAGTGCCAAAAAATATTCCATGTAAACTGAGAAAGGCGCACAGGACATTAATCCACTACGCACCAGCATCGATAATGTAGCGACTATTTAATGTGCTGCCAGCTCATCTAAGAAACATATGAGGAGTGAGCGTAGATGTGTTTAAGAATAAGCTCGATAAATACCTAAGATGCATCCCAGACCATCCAAGACTGGAAGATGCAAAATACACCGGAAGATGCATTAGGAACTCTCTGGTGGATATACGAGATGCCTCACACTGAGGGACCTGGGGGAACCCAAACAAAAAATAAGGCAATAAGGTAAGGCTCTCTCTCTCTCTCTCTCTCTCTCTCTCTCTCTCTCTCTCTCTCTCTCTCTCTCTCTCTCTCTCTCTCTCTCTCTCTCTCTCTCCTTTCAAGATAATCATATGTGGTCGACTATCATCACAAAACCTCAAAAAGAAATTTTGAGAACTGTTTTCCTTTGGAACTGAACCCCTGCTTTTGCTTGATTTGCAAAACACTAATCTCCTGCTCAGAAAAACATGAAATATAAAATAAAGCCGCTATACTTCCAGGTCTAATTAAGGTGGATACACATAAAACTACCTTTCAAAGTTTATGAAACTTGTTTGTTCAGCATTGTCAATACAGTGCAAAGTTAATATTACAAGTGGAAGTCTGCTCCTCGTGCAATCAACAACACAAACAATCGTGAACTCTCATACATACACACACACCCACGCCCACACTTTATATATATATATATATATATATATATATATATATATATATATATATATATATATATATATATATATATATATATATATATATATATATATATATATATATATATGTATATATATATATATATATATATATATATATATATATATATATATATATATATATATATATATATGTATATATATATATATATATATATATATATATATATATATATATATATATATATATATATATATATATATATATATATATATATACATGGCATGTGGTTTGGCCTAGAAAACAAGCTTGTTGCATATGCAGATGATGCTACTCGCTTTGCATCAATTCCATCTCCTGAATGTAGATCTGGGGTTGGCGAATCCTATAATAGAGATTTAGATGAAATTAGCGCCTGGTGCAAATTATGGTGTATGAAGTTGAATCCTAACAAAACTCAAAGTATGATTGTAAGTAGGTCAAGGACGGTGGTTCCTCAACATACTGATCTTAATATTGATGTTTTTTTAAAATTTGTATGACTCTTTCAAAATTTTAGGTTTGATTCTCGACAGTAAATTTACTTATGAGAAACATAAAAGGTCCGTGTCTTCTTAAATTGCACAAAAAATTGGCTTATTGAGAAAGTCTTTTAAGATTTTCGGTGATCAATCTATTCTGAAGAAGTGTTTTAATTCTTTCATTCTACTTTGTTTTGAGAATTGTTCTCCTGTCTGGTCTTCAGCTGCTGATTCTCATCTTAATTTGTTGGACAGAAACTTACGGTTTATTAAATTGCTTATTCTTGATCTAGATATTAATCTCTGGCAACGTCGTTCAATTAGTTCATTATGCATGTTGCATAAGATTTTTTCATAACTCTGACCATCCTTTACATTTAGATCTCACTGGACAATTCTATCCTGTTCGTAATACTAGGCAGGCAGTTAATTCTAATACCCCGGCCTTCTCCATCATGAGGCTCAATACTACGCAGTACTCTAGAAGTTTTATTCCAGCTGTTACCAAGTTATGGAATGATCTTCCTAATCGGGTAGTTGAATCAGTAGAACTTCAAAAGTTCAAAGTTGGAGCAAATGTTTTTATATTAACCAGGCTGACATATAGTTTACATATGACTTACTTGTTTTTGACGTTGGTAATAGTTTATATACGACTTATCTGTTTTGACGTTGTTACTTTTTTAGAATGATTTATTGTTAATTTGTTCTCTTCATTTATTTATTTCCTTGTTTCCTTTCCTCAATGGGCTATTTTTCTCTTTTGGAGCCCCTGGGCTTGTAGCATCTTGCTTTTTCAATTATGGTTGTAGCTTGGATAATAATAATAATAATAATAATAATAATAATAATAATAATAATAATAATAATATAATCATCATTATCATCAACCGTAAGTAGACCACTACTTCTTAAGTTCTTATAACTGTCGCTCCAATTGCGTCTGTTAATAGTTTTACCATGCTAGTTTATTCACTCAAATTTTCTTAGTTTATCAATGCATCGTCTTCTTTTCCTTTCCATGGTTCTTTCCCAATCTTTAGGGACCCATTTTGTTATTCTTCTTGTCCATTGATTATCTGTCATTCTCATTATGTCCTGCCATGACTATTTCTTTTTCTTACACGTTGTTAGATTAATCCCTACTTAGCTTGCAAGTATATTTCCATGTTGGTTGTTTCCTATTGTTATTCCAATCATTATTTTTTTCATAGCTCCCTCGTTTGTAACTATATTATGTTGTAAGGCTGTGGCAACGCTCCGAGTTTATGATATATAGGTTAATACAAGTAGGAACATCTGACGCAATACCATTTCTTTTTAGAGAAAGTGGCATTTCACTTTTCAGAATTGCTTTTTGTTCACCAAAAGCTCTCCATCCTATACTTATTCTTCGTTTGATATCGGATTTATCTCCTGTGGAATAACTTACTGTCGATCTCAAGTGTGTATATTCATTATCAATCTCTAGACTTCCGTCCATAACCTATCTGTTGTCTGTCTGCAGTTTCATTGAACATTAATATAGTTTTATTCATATTCATTTTCATTCTTACATTTCTGTTTTCTCTATTACAATCTATCATCTTTTGTAATTCTTCCTATGATTCACTAAATAGAACTATGTCATCTTCAAATCTTAAGTTATGAAAATATTCCACATTAATGTTAGTTCCTACATTTTCCCCATTTTTTTTTTAAACTTTTTTTTAGGCATGCTAAGAGTAATTTAGGAGAGATAGCGTCTCCTTGTCTAAATCCATTCTCAATCAGATGTTTCTCATATATACATTGTTTTTGAAGGGCTTTCATTACTGCTTAAATTTTGACAGAATCAAACGATTTATCATAGTCTATTGATGTCATAAATACTGTTTTTTTTTTTTTTTTTCATAATCAGTTGATTTTTCCATCAGCTTCTTAATAATCTGGGTGTGGTCAGTTGTTGAATAGCCACTACTAAAGTCTACCCACTCTCTTGGTTGATTAAAGTCGATCTTTCTATTTGTCCTAATATGATATTTGGAAGTAGTTTGTGTATTACTGCGAGTAAACTTATTGGGCCGTAGTTATTCAGGTCTTTATTGTCTCCCTTCTCTTTTTAATTGGTATAATGATTAAGTTTTTTCAAGCTATACGTATAGAGCATACTTGCAGACGTTTTGTGTAAAGTTCAGCGAGTTGTACTACTATGATATCACCACAATTTATTATTAAATCAATTGTGAGGCCACCCTTTGCTGATTTGGCTCGTTTCATGCCTTTAAATGCTTTCTTCACTTCTCTCTCTTTTGGTGTGTGTGTGTGTGTGTGTGTGTGTGTGTGTGTGTGTGTGTGTGTGTGTGTATGTGTGGATACACTATATAGTCTATGTGTGTTATACAGCAGCGGTCTCCAACCTTACAATCTTCATGTACCTATGAATTTATAATTGCAAATTTGGCTGACCACTAATAAGATCTTAAAGAAAAAAAGGTAAATACGTTTATGTAGTAGATATAAAAAAAAAACTTTTATTGTATTGATATGCAATGCAAGGTTTAAATATAAAGTAAAATTTTGGTTATCATCCAAAAATTTAAAAGTTAAAGTTTATACAAGAATTAAACAAATTTCTGTGGTATTTGTTCTAGCTTCTTGTAAATAAGTTTGTGAATTTTGGGCTCCAATGACGTTACTGCAATATGGATAGCCAATCTTATTTCAAGTCAAGGCCGGTAGCGAGTCTTAATTGCTGTGATATATGAAAATGTCTTTCCACACAAATACGTTGTTGAAAATGGAATTAAAATTTTTATGTAAACCAAAATAAGGTCTTGATAAGGATGACTGGAATTTAGCTTTGAGAGTATCTTCACATGATAGATCGATAAGGTTTTTTATTTTTTCTTCCATGCTTAATCGTTGAGGGTTTTTTTTCATGCTTAAATAACAATCGAAGTTTGCTGTAAATGGATCTATCATCCACATATTGCTAGAGATGTGTTGTTTGGCCCCATGAGTAGCATTTGTCCATTTTCATTTCCAGTGTTACTTGTAAGGAATGTTTGGTGATTTCAACCAGTAGAGCATGAAGATCATCGATTCTGTCTTCTAAAGACCTTCCAGGTTTTCTTGATTCTTGCATTCACTTCCTTGATGCGGCTGTTGTAGTAGCAGTCTTACGCATGCTTTGTTCCTGAATACTTTTTCTGAGTAGATATACTGACGGCAGCATCAAGCTGTTTGTTAAAATCCAGTGAGGGCTCTTTATATATTCTAGAGTCGATTCCGTCATAGCTTGCTTGAATATTGTCCAGTTTGCAAAGCCTTGGTTCCACCTTTTTCCGGGAGGGTAGGAGGAGAGGGGTATTTCTCTAGTTCGAGGTCAATTTATAAGGCAAAGTGATAATTTATTAGCACAGGATGCAGTTGCCATTTGGCACCCCTTTGTATGGTTCTTGGCAGGAAGGGGAGGTCTGGGCAACTGCCCCTTACGTGGGTTGCTTCTGACACTTTTGTTAAGCAGTTTTTGTTCCGGATATTCTTGCTGTAGTACGGGCAAGTGCCAACCAGTCTGGTTTGTTGCCAAAATAGAGGTCAGAAACGGATGGTGGGCGTTGATATCACCTGCAATGATTGTATCATGACCAGAAGCAGCTGCAAAGAGCCCCTTTGCATTGATGCGTTAGTTTGTTGATTTGTAGACATTGTGGACTGTGAGAGTTGTGGCTAGCAAATACCTGAACACTGAGTATCTTTGTATTTCTCCCATATTGGATACCCTTTACTCTTTCTGAGAGAATGCTATTCTTGATGAGAGTAGTTAATCCTCTTATTGTTGGTGTTATATACGGGGTATACACTTTGTATCCTGAGAATGAGAATGGTGCACTCTCACTCAACAAAGTTTCCTGTAGCATAATAATGTCAGTATTTTGCTCTGAGGTTTGTGATTGTAGGAAACCAAACTTGTTTCTGAGTCTGAGTCTGGGATCACTTTCACTATGGTGTTGTTGAGAGTTTCTTCGATGTTGAGTGTGTTTGTGTCAGGATTGTTTGCTGGAGGCACTATGAAAGGACTACTGTACGGAGTTCCAGGTGGCTCGTTGTGACATTGGAGGAGATTTTGGAGGACGTTGAGGTTTGGGTTTATAGAGAGGACGTGGAGGAGAGGAAAATTCAGGAATTATAAGTCTAGTTGGGAGAGGATTAGGTCAGGGGGGAAGTTGGCTTATTTGAGGAGAGTTGTGGTTGGTAGGATGTTGGTAGGTGTGATGTGGCTACCGTGGCTGCTGGTTTTAGAGGCGATGGAAGATGCGCTGGAGTCTTGCTGGACATCTTCTCTGCCAAGCATAGTGAGGTCCTTGGCAGCTGGGGCACTTTACAACAGTGTGTTGTTCAGCCTTCAACTTGGTAATGCAGTGGTGGCTGGGGTGCTGTCTGCTGCTACAAACTGCACTGACATCCTGGCCTGCGTAGTGGCTCCTGTGGTGACCGAACTTCTGACACCTAAAGCATCTGAGGCGCTCTGGGATGTATTCCCCCATATAGAAGGTTCCCCAGTAACCAAAGGAGGTCTGTGGAGGTCGTTGTTCCTTATGGACTGCTTCAAGCTTGTGGGATCTTCTTCCTGATTTCCTCTCACATATCTTGGCTGAGAGAATGAATGGGTGGTTTAGCACAGGTTCAAGTGGTAGGTCCAGCAAATGGAAGATAATTATGATCGTAGGCTTGTATGAAGGGCTGGAGTGTCGGACATTCTCCTGATGCACTATGAAGTCTGTGGTTTCCTTGTCCTGGTCGGATATGATGAGTTATCCTCGGCGATTGGGTCTTATCATCATGTTTAGCTGTGGATTCTTGGCCTCCATTAAGGCTATAGCAGCTTAGGAGGTCGTGTTGGGGCCGGGAGTAAGCCTGGATCTGCTTGGCCAGGTAGACGTGTTGTCGGTGGTCTTTGGTGGAGGTGGTTGCTGGGCAGGATGAAAGTTGGTATAGTCAATGTCTTCTGCTTCAGTTTTCTGGTTGTTGTTGTTGTAGTTCTGCTCAGTCTCTTCTTGATTATCCTCGGATGTATCATGGATGTGTTCCAGAAATGGGTGGGTGGACGGGGTGGACTGTTTCTTGTGATTCACCAAGGTAGGGCACCATTGCTTCATGATCATTCCTTCCTCCACTCTGGCACTAGGAGAGTCACAAAGCAAGGCTGCCATCGGAAAAAACACGATGGTAGCCAACAGTTGCTTGTCGACCTATCAATTAGGTGTGTTTTGTTTACGTCTCAATAACACTAAACAAAGTGTGCTAATGGCGCAGTTCAAAATTCACTGATTTAACCTCGCTAATACTGGTTGTGAGATCCACGGCCGTAGCACTGAAAATTTCAGTTACTCTGTTGCTTGTATGAGGCAAGGGTATCCTGAACAAGGAGGTGAGTACGCCTATACCGAGACCCAATTTCTTCGCAAAGTACTTCAAATATTCGATAATTGAGCGCTTTTTGTGGAATTTCAATTATGATTTTAATAACATTGTTATTACTTCCCGTAGTTCTGGGGACTTATTTTTTACTACAAGTTGTTCACGATGTATAATGCAGGGTGTAGACAAAATATCTGGGTGACCAATATTTTTCACCTATGCAAAAACTCCTGAATCATGTCCAGTAATGTTTGTATCACCATTTTTCGCCATTCAATTCTTTGTTTCATGAAATAGCTATCAAGTGCTTTAAAAATCTCAGAGCTCGTTGTTATACCGGGTAAGTTGAGCGACAAAGTAGCTCCTTCTGTAATTCCCATTCACAATCAAACCTCACAAAACAAAGGAGAATGGCCTTGTTACTTACGTCCGTTGATTTGTGAAGCTTAATTGGATAAAATAAGTGTTTTACTATTTTTATAACATAATTTTCAATATTTTCCATTCTGTATTCAATTCTGTGCTTAACAGTGTTAGCAGACATGGGAACTACTTTGTTTCTTCACAGCCTGTTTTCCCAAAACCTCCTTATAAGCTTGTAACATGCAAGGCTTTATAAATTCTTCTCCAGTTGTTTGTGGCTGTTTAATCTTGGCCATTTGATGTACTATTTGGTAGAAAGGCTTTATCAAGGACTTATCTTCAACAACCATTTTCTTTAAAAGCACCTGTTTGATTTAGCATATTTTCACGCATTCTTTGAAAATATTCAAGTGGTTTCTCAGATGAATCATGGTGTTTTAATTACAAGTGTCTTTCGAGTTTTCAAGGTTTCGTGGCATCATTAGATAAACTCCCAGGATACACATTACAAAGAGGCCGGGATCCACCTCACTACCAGTTTCTTGAAAAAATCCAAATTTCCAGTAGTTCAAACCTTAATGTCTTGATACTTTGAGTTTTTTTTTTTTCGCTTCTAGTTAATGATACCTGACGAGGACTGTGGATGCTCCGATTAACTGATATGCTCACAGCTAAGTGAAGTTTTACTATTAATATTTGTTAATCTATATTTTGCTTCACTAAAGAATTACAAAATGTTTGCTTTCTTTTTCTCACTCATTATTGGACTAGTAGGTCCTATTTTATTTGAACTAAAAAAGAAGAATTGATAACTTAGAGCAACAGTTGTGTATCGTGTTTGATAGGCCTCACTTATAATTCTTATAATTTATACAGATACAACACAAAATTTGTTAAATTGCCAACAAAAACCTTGATATCCACATTTACCAAAATTAGTGATGGACTTTTGAGTCCTGCAGCTCTTTTTCACTGTTGTCTGGCTCCAACTGGAGCCGGTAGAAGCTGTTCAAATCAATATCCATTTTAGAAGACTTCCCCCAGTCATTTTAAACTCCCCGTGAGTTTGAAAAGACTCGTATGTCACATGAACCTAGTTTGAAATTACTCAACTGTATTTCAAACTCCCCGCAAGTTTGAAATGACTCCTTAGTCAAATGAGCTTAGTTTGAAATCACTCAGCCGTCAATTTCAGTGGTGTTATGCAATGAAATGAAGGAACTGAAAGAGTTTTTTAGTGTCAAATACATATCGTGAGCATATAGGAAACAGAGAATGAAAAATAGCAAGTTCGAGGAGAAAGCGTTCGTCTTTCGTCTTCCAAGACAACTGTAACAACTCTGGTGGACGCCTAAAATTTTAAAAAAGAAGTCATATCCATCCGGAGAAATTTGAAGAACGCCACCGAGCTGCTTCAGGTTAAAGGGAGTTTCCATGTCTTTCATGGTCCCTAGCTGGAAACGTGACGGTGGAGTAATTTCCAACTAATCAAATGACGGAAGGGGGGGGATTTAAAACATGTAGTAATTTGATATAATGCCATTAATTAATTAATTGTTTTTCTGCTAAAAGTTTAATTCCACTTTTTAAAGCTATATTGCCATAAAATGATAAATTGCCAACACTGAGCTTTCTATCTTCTGTGCAACTTGTTTCAGGGTTGCTTGAAGAGGATTTTGAAAATTAAAAAATGTAAATAATGTCCAAATTATTCTACTGACCAGAAGAACTTTTCAAGGACCACCTGTTGGCGACCACTCTTATACAGTATATATATATATATATATATATATATATATATATATATATATATATATATATATATATATATATATATATATATATATATATATATATATATATATATATATATATATATATGATAAATTTTTGCACATTTAAACGTGTCTCTTTCATATTTCATATAAGCCATATATATTAATACATTAAAGTCTGGATTCTCTTAACGATCTCGGGATCAGAGCCCCACGCGGAATCGCCTGTGACGGTGCCGAGTGAGGGTTGTGAAATCAAAGGCAGGATGCAATCAACTGAGTTGTTTATTAAGGAACACTCTTCTTTATATACAAAACCTCAAGGCAACAGGACAGGACCTGTTCGAGAGACAGACAATGTTACAGAGCAAAACGGTGACATGATCATTAAGGTTCTTTTTAGTGCGAGGGAAGAGCGCAAACACAAGCATAATATATACAAAATAATTATGTACAATTGTGTGACACACGGTTGGTACATGGCTCCTCCCTAAAAATGACATACTGTACATGTTAAATAGGGCGCCCTGACCTAGAGAGGCAAACTGTAGGCGGGTTATCGGGCAGAAGATAAGCAGGTTTTAGACGATCAATGGAGACCTAGTCTTCTTTGCCACGAATGTTTAGTAGGAATGCTTTCGGACTGCGTCGGATCACAAGGAAAGGGCCCGTGTAAGGGGGCGTTAGTGGTGGCTTGCTAGTGACGTTGCACAGGAAGACGTGCGTTGCAGAGTGCAAGTCCGTTGGTATGTGATGCTTCGCTGGGAGCTTGTAAGTCTGGCGGCACGGAGCAAATTTTCCCACGACGTGACGTATGCGTTGGAGATCGTCGGAGGAGGTTGTAAAAGGAAAAAATTCGGCAGGGACGACCAACCGGTCGCCATACACCATTCTAGCTGCCGAGACGTCGAGGGCGTCTTTAGGAGTGGTCCTTAGTCCCAGGAAGACCCAGGGAAGCTGAGTAAACCAGTTGCAATCCTTGCAGCGGGACATCAAAGCTGCTTTGAGGGTGCGATGAAAACGTTCAACCATTCCATTGGCAGCGTGGTTGTAGGCCGTTGTCTGATGTAGGGTGATGCCCAGGAGATTCCCAAATGACGTCCACAATTGAGAGGTGAAAGTGGTTCCCCTGTCAGAAGTAATATGCTCAGGGATACCGAATCTTGAAATCCATCCAGAGAGTAATGCAGATGTACATGGGGCTGACATTGCAGTTTCCATGGGAATGGCTTCAGGCATACGAGTGGAGCGGTCGATGACGGTAAACAGGTAACGATGTCCTTGTGACGTGGGTAGGGGTCCTACAACGTCGACGTGAATGTGTGCGAAACGATGCTGAGCTTGAGGAAAGGTGCCCACTCCTGAATCCGTGTGTCGATGTTCTTTGGAAGTTTGGCAAGAACTACAGGAGCCGACCCAATCCTTAGCATCCTTAGAAATGACGTGCCAAATGAACTTTGCCTTCAGAAGCTGTGTAGTAGAACGGCACGAGGGATGTGAAAGGCTGTGAATGAAATCAAACACCTGTCGGCGCATGGGAGCAGGAATCCAAGGTCGTGGTCTACCAGTACTGACGTCACAGAGGAGGGTGGTGTTGGAGTCTTCGAGGGAAAAATCTTCCCAACGGAGGGACGTGCAGGATGTCCTACAAGCTTTATACTCTGGATCTTGTCGTTGGGCTTCAGCCAGGGCGTTGTAATCCAATCCCAGTTTAACGGCAGCCAACGTGTTTCTTGACAAGGCATCGGCAACGGGATTCATTTTTCCCAGGGACGTATTGGAGGGTGCCATTGTATTCAGCCACGGCGGAGAGATGTCGGCGTTGATGGACGGACCAGGCGTCACACTGTCGAGTGAAGGCGTGCACCAGAGGCATGTGTTCTGTGCGAATGACGAAGGGCGTACCTTCTAAGAAATGGCGAAAGTGACGGACAGCCAAGTGCACCGCAAGAAAATTTTCTCGATCAAAGGTAGAATAACCCGATTCTGCCTTGGACAGTTTTCTGCTGAAGAAGGCCAATGGGCGGGGCAAGCCTTTGACCACCTGCTTGAGTACTGCACCAATAGCGACGTCGCTGGCATCGGTGGAGAGAAGGAGAGGGGTGTGTGGGACAGGAAAAGTGAGAGCCGCAGAAGTTGATAGGGCCTTCTTTGCATTGCAGAATGCTGCAACTTGAAGGGGACCCCACTTCAGGTCCTTTGGCTTGGCCTTGAGGGAGGCGTAGAGGGGAGCAAGAGTGGCGGCAATGGCTGGCAGAAAACGGTGATAATAGTTGATCATGCCCAAGAACTCCTGCAGAGCTTTGACGGTCGAGGGCGCGGGGAAGTTCTGAACGGCTGCTACCTTCTCAGGGAGGGGATGGACTCCTTCAGGAGTGATACGGTGCCCTAAGAACAACACTTCGTTGGCGCCAAAAGTACACTTGTCGTACCGGACTACAAGGCCGTTTTGTTGCAGGCGGTCGAGCACGATGCGCAGGTGACGGAGGTGTTCCTCTTTTGAGGAGGAGAACACATGTATGTCGTCCACATAACATACACAGAAAGGGAGGTCCCCTAAGATGCCATCCATGAGACATTGAAACGTTGCCACAGCATTACGAAGGCCAAAACAGGAGTAATTGAAGGTGTATGTACCAAACGGAGTGGTGATGGCGGTCCTGGGGATGTCTTCTGGGTTCATAGGCACCTGATAATACCCCTTCAGGAGGTCGAGCGTAGAAAAAACCTTAGCTTTGTGCAGGTAGGAGGTCACGTCGGCAATGTTTGGGAGGGTGTAGTGATCCGGTTCTGTTCGCATGTTCAGGCGCCTGTAATCCCCACACGGACGGAGGGAGCCGTCTTTCTTCAGAACGATGTGTAAAGGTGACGACCATGGGCTGGAGGGGCTTTTGGCAAAGGACCATTTTCTCCATTTCAGCGAACGTCTGTTTGGCGGCTGCCAATGGTTCCGGTGCCAGACGTCTGAATTTTTCGAAGACTGGGGGTCCCGTCGTCTTGATATGGTGATAAATACCGTACTTGGCAGGAACCGTGGGCGTTTGGCGAAGTTCTAGACGTAAAACTTCCGGGTACGACGTGAGGAGGTGGGCGTAGGCATCCGTGGGTGCGCTGATGTGGAGAGCGAGGTTAGAGGGGGCGGATTGAAGAGGTGTCGACAAGTACGAGTCTACGGTGACCAATCGTTGGTGGGCGACATCGACCAGAAGGTGGAAATGAGAGAGGAAATCTGCACCGAGGATTGGCATTGTGACGTCAGCAACAAGAATATTCCAATTGAATTTTTCGTTTCCGAACGATAATGTGCGGTTCTCGTAACCGTAGGTGGGTATCGCAGATCCATTGGCAGCTACCAAGCAGACATCGGCAGATGTAGACAGACTACATTGTGCCTTGAAGAGTTTTCTTGACAAACGAGAACGACAAGCACCCGTGTCTACCAAAAATCGCAAGGCCGTTCCTGCATCTTGTATATATATATATATATATATATATATATATATATATATATATATATATATATATATATATATATATATATATATATATATATATATATATATACAGTGGTTACCTCTACATACGAATTTAATTCGTTCCACAACCAACTTCGGATGTAAAAAACGAATTTTCCCATAAGAATATATGGTAATTCATTTAATTCGTTCCTCAGCCTAAAAACCCATAATAAATCCTTAATAAATGGCTACACATAATTACACATAACAATAACATAACTGCATAATATGAAAGAAGCATGTAAAAAAGATAATTATAAAGAAATAATAAATAAAAAATTTGTTTTATTGCCACTTTACCTTACAGACAGGCCAACGCAGGTGTAGGATTTGCTACGCCAGGAGACGGACGATCGGCGAGAAGGTAGACATGGTGTTAACATGTTCTTTAAATAAATACTCACTCACTCTCTCTCTCTCTCTCTCTCTCTCTCTCTCTCTCTCTCTCTCCCTCTCTCTCTCTCTCTCTCTCTCTCTCTCTCT
>NC_090741.1:88849824-88859824 GCF_036898095.1 Palaemon carinicauda | reverse complement strand
ATTCCCTCCATTTGGAAGAAAATTTAATATTACATATAGTGAGAGATTAATATTTTTTGGAGGGGGTTAGATTTTTCCTATTCATAAAATAATATCAAATGTTTATTGGTGGGGTATCCGAATGGTTCTTTATTACATTAAGAGATTGCCTTACATAGAGAGAGAGAGAGAGAGAGAGAGAGAGAGAGAGAGAGAGAGAGAGAGAGAGAGAGAGAGAGAGAGAGAGAGAGAGAGAGAGAGAGGCTAGAGGGCTTAACTCTTATCAAAATTAATTTTCGACTTCACAATGCCCCCCATAAATCTAAAAATATTACTAATTATAAAGGTTGGTTGCATGTCTCGAAACTTCGCTAAAAAAAACCGGTCTTTTTTTTATAAAGTTCATCAACTTCAATATTTCCAAAACATATTTTAAATATGTATATATATATATATATATATATATATATATATATATATATATATATATATATATATATATATATATATATATATATATGTATATATATGTGTGTGTGTGTGTGTGTGTATATATATATATATATATATATATATATATATATATATATATATATATATATATATATATATATATATATATATATATATATATATATATATATATATATATATATATATATATATATACTTTTGTCGTTAGAAAGAGCAAATATAGGGGGAGTTTTGTCCCAAAATCTTGAAATAGGATATCCCTAAAAATTAGTAAATAAAAGTGCATCCCCTATATAATAAAGAGTAAGTGTCTGGATATACATATATATATATATATATATATATATATATATATATATATATATATATATATATATATATATATATATATATATATATATATATATTATATATATATATATATATATATATATATATTAATAATAATAATAATAATAATAATAATAATAATAATAATAATAATAATCTTTATTTCAGCAGAAGCCATATACAGAGTTACAATAAGGGTACAGTGATCTTACATTTTTGACATCGGTAAAAAAAAAATGAGAAATGCAATAAATCAGTGATATATTATAAACATCAATTAGCAGGTTGACCACAGAGATCTAAGGTTTGGGTAAGAAAGTCACATTAGAATTAACGCTTAGCAATGATGATACCATATATATTAGCAAACAAAAAGAGAGGGAGAGATAAAAAAAAATGGAGATGACAATGATAATATGTTGGAACAGAAATTGCTTAAAAATGAAAGAACACTGGGGAGGGAAAAAAAAATCTAGTCACTGAGCAGGGGTGTGAAGGAAATACAGGACATCCAGACAACAAAGATGTAACATAATAAAACATAATAAATATAATAAAACATAATAAATCATACCAAAGTTATTTAGTGATGAAGATTTGGCATAGCCACACTATCAAATATTATTGAATACAATTCATTGTACTGACGCTTCCGTATTCCAGGTTTCCCACATTTTGGATTTTATTCTCGCTGCACTTGCAAGCACATTTTGAATTAGGGGATTTTCACTAGATCGTAGGCAGGAGGTGAGACTTACTATAGAGTGACGAATGATGGTTTTTAGGTTATCCAGGGTATTTTCAGCAAACATCGCTGAAGCTGAATGGTGCCTCGGGGTATTGGTGAGGCGCCTTAGGATATCATTGTGAATGACTGTGATACGTCTCATCGATTCTCGCTTATAGTTTGCCCATAGCGAGCAGCCGTATACGTTATAGCAGTAGGTTTGAAATAGGAGTTTTTTGATATCTTGGCGGCAGAAGGCAAATCTTCTCGTTACCATGTTCCCTAGACAACACAATTTTCGTCGCCTGTTTTCAATGTCAGATGTGTCCTTTAAACCTTTCGTAATGATGTGACCTAGGTAAGGAAAATCATTGACAAATTCTAGCTGATGGTTTTGAAGGTAAATATATGGATCTTCTACGAAACGGAGCGATCTAGGAGGGACAGACATGCACTGTGTCTTCGATTTGTTATAGATTATGTCATGTTCAATAGGGTATGCGTTGCAGGTATCGATGAGACGTTGTAAGCCTTGAGCAGAGGGGGAGATGAGTACCATATCGTCAGCGTAGCAAAGGTTATTTATGGTAAAGCCATTAACCGTACGACCAATGGGAAGTGAATTCAGTCTGATATTTAAGTCGTCTGTGTAAACATTAAATAAGTATGGTTAGAGGATGCCTCCTTGCCTGAGACCGTTAGATGAGCCGAATTGCTGGGACAGGACATTGCCCCATTTGACACAGAACTGTTGTGTTGTGAACCAACAGTATAATATACCGATGAGATAAAGAGGAGTTCCCCTATTGCGTAGTTTCAAAAAGAGCTTCAGATAGTTTACTCTGTCAAATGCCTTCCGAACATCTACAAAACATAAGTAGACAGGGGAGGCCGAGGATATATAGAAATTCAATAACTCATTTAAAATATATATACAGGTGTCAGTCTAGTGGTTAGTCTTAAAACCAAATTGATTGTCTGCGGTGTGGAGAAATGGTGCAAGGAGACGGAACAGAAGAGATTCAAATATTTTCGATGAAATTGTTGTAATGGCGATGGGGCGGTAGTTTCCTGGGTCACTGGCATTCTTCAATTTGTTTTTTATGAGAGGTATTAAGTGGACAAGTAGCAGGGTTTCGGGGAGATATTGGTGTAATATACAGGCATTAAATAGTGCAGAGAATAGGATATAGATTATAGGGTGGCAGAATTTGAAAGCCTCGGCAGGAAGGCCATCGCAGCCGGGATCCTTGTTACTAGGTAATTTCTTGATAGCCTCGCACACGTCACTCGGGGAGATACGGTCACTATATTGAAAATCCATATTGTCATTGATGAGAGTATCCACTTCATTTCGGGTTTCTTGGTCATTTATATAATTTAGGATGGTACTGAAGTGATCCCCCCACATTCTTGCGATAGATTCTTCGCCAATTGCATCCCCTACTCATTGGGATAATTTGTTTGACTTTGGGTTTAGTGAATTAATATCTTTCCAAAGATGGGGGAAGTCATGGTTGGTCAATTTTCTGGACAGTGCATCGGCTCGTAGCTGATTTTCGTTGCTGCGACATGGACGGAGAGTAAGTTTGAACTGGGCTCTCGCTTGTCTCATCTGAAGAGCGAGGGGACCTTCTCTCTGGCTACCATCGTTCCTCCAAAGAAGGAACATTTCTCGAGAGTGTGCATAGAGGTCTTTAACTAAGTCATTCCAACCAGGTATGTTTCGATGGTTACCTCTAGAGAGTCTAAACGTGTCTCTTCCCGAGCTCCGTAGGGCATTTATGATATTTACGTAGAATTCCTTCAGTTTTGTCTTATGCTGTTCGTTGCGGCAATTAGTATTATTGCAGAGCAGGGCTTCAGCAGGTTTGAATTATCGAGCGGAGATTACTTTCAGATAAGCGTTTGAATGTAGTGGATTTTTGGAGGTTGGAGAAATCCCATGAGATGGAAGGAAGCCTCTCCCTTTAGATGGGTACCGCCGGGAGGGAGGGTGTGTGAAATATGATCTGTATGGGTATGTGATCAAATGCAGACGAAAGGTCGTATCGTATAATACATTCAGTGATAGAGCTATGCAGGCGGTCAGTGGTAATACAATGATCAAGCCAGGATGTGATGGGCATATTATTTCTGCTTTGTATGTACGTAAAGGACAAAGGAGGCAGGATGGCAACATCGCTAATTTGAAGAGATTGTTGAGAACAGAGACGCTGTAATTCATTATAGAAAAGTCTTGATGGGTGCGCATTAAAGTCTCCTATTATGCACACATGGTCAGCAGTGGTATCATTAATAATACCTTGGACTTCTCCTAGTAATATACAATACTGATCAAAGTTTGACTGGCACTCCCAGGGGAAGTATGCATTAATCACTAATATGGTTTTACCTTCAATCGTTACTTGCAGGCCGAGAAGTCTGTCAGTTTGATACGTCACTGGTTTCACGCACTTGTCCAGTGATCTATGCCATAGAAATAAGAGACCTCCTTTCTGACGACCTTGAATGATGTAGTCGTGAGTAACCATCGACGAGATAGAGAAACTGTTATAATCAACATGAACCGAATCACTGATAGCCAGGTCATGGGGGAGGAGTAAGTTTTCTTGCAGTGCAATAATGCCACGGAAATCATTGCAGAACTCATTAAGGACAGGTAAATTCCGCTTGATCCCGTATATGTTCCAAGACAAAATACTTAATGACTCCATGAATTTCGTCGACCTTTGGAGATAAGAGCAGAAATCTCAGGGGGCGTGGGAGTGGTTGGTGCTGGGCCGTTGACGGGGGAGGCTGATTGTCGTAGGTGATTTCGGGGGACTAGGGTCGCTGGGGGAGGGCGATCTCTTTTATGATCATAAAAGGACACATATGCTCCTGGGCCAAAGCTTTCGCCTACCAGGAGCTCTCGGTGATGGAATAAACAGGAAACCCTGTATGCAACTTGACCTACTGTCTTACACTTGAGGCTATGAAGAATGAGGGGGTCTGATCCTGTTATATCCCTAACCCGGAGCCTGATGGCATCTTCAGTCACTGAGGAATGCAGGTTGTGGACAACGACGTGGCATCTCTTTGGGCGGAGGTGAAGGGGGATATACCCGGATGAATGCTGGTTGACCTGTTTGCGGTCGCGGTCAGGTCGGAACTTTGTCTTTCGCTGGGAGGTCTGCCATTCCTCGTTGTCGTCTTGGGCATTTGACATTAGCACCCTGGCATACGAGTCAGTTACAGGGGGGGGGAGGGGGGAGAGGTAGGAGGGGATGGTACTTCTCTTGAATCTCTTCTGTCTAACGATAGGGAGGGGGAGGTGGTGGAATCCAAAACTGGCGTTTGCTTCGTAACGATCCTTGGCCCTGTAACAGGCAGGCTAGAGCGGGTGTTTTGTGGTTCCGAGGTGGGCGTGGGCTCAGAAGAGGGATGTTCAAGTGGCAGTTGGGGTTGGTCCGTGGGGTCATTAAACTTATTACATTTTCCTTTCAACTCTCCAATTTGATTTGTTATTTCATTGATTTTTAGCCCCATTGAAGCGAATGCATCATTGATTTGCAGGGCCATTGCATCACTGATTTGCTGCTTCATTGCAGCGATGGCATCATTGATTTGCTGACCCAATGAATCACTGATTTGTTGCCTCATTGCAGCGATTGCGTCACTGATTTGCTGCCCTACAGCATCACTGATTTGCTGCCTCATTGCAGCGATTGCATCAGGGATTGCACGGAGATCTTCAGAGGTATTTGACAGCGAAATTGACAACTCCAAGGTTTTTACTGCAGTGTTTTGTACAGTCACTATATTGAGGTCAGCTGGCTGGGCCGGAGGTAGGGTGTATGGGTTATCCGCGCAAACGGTAACATTTGTTGTGGTTTTGAGCCAAGTTGACATGAGAGTGATTTTCTTCTGAGAAGTCAGGCTCTTTGCATTTCGATCATTCCGGATACCGTCGGGCATATAGTCTTTGCACGAGACATATGCAATTGTGATATCTTCTTCCGTGAAAAGATTTCTCACGACATCTGTGATGGACTCCGGATCGCTGTTGTTAGAACGAGAGTTGATAAAATAAACACAATTTTTCTGTATGTGAGGGGTGGGGGGACGAGAGGCACTCTCGACACTCGGGGTCATTTTTTCTATGTCAACCTTGTGGTTAGGCTGAGCGAAGAGCAAACCGTTACTCCTCTCTTTTTATTTTTCTTATTTTCACTGTTTGAACTGAAAGCAGCCAATGGCACTGAGGGGGGAAGAAATTTCGGACACTGATTGGATTAGAGGGAAATTTTCAATTATAGCAAGAAGCATAGGATTGCAAGTGATAAGGTACACTTCACCAGCCCTGGAAAGGTACGGTGGGTCGTCCGCGACCCCGAGCGTCAAAAAAAAGAGGTTTTTCTCACGTGACTCACCCCCGTGTCTGAATTTGTGGGTGATCGACCTGCAGTAGGTGTCTCCCCTACACGCTCTAGTAGTGTCCAGATGTGCATTGCTGTAGCTGTACTCTTTCCCCCATTTCTGAGACGCGTCGGGGTCGAGCACGACCGAGTTTACCCTTCTAAGGGAATTTGCATAATTATCAAAGTTATTACGTATTATGAAATTGTCGTAGAATGGTGCAACTTGTATAGGTTATAAGTTGTGGAAAGTCTTGGTGGATTGTTTGGCTACCATATGCATGATTTTTTTTTTTAGTTAAAATGTCGTTCATCACCACGAGAACCATTTTACCGCGTCTGCCCCTTTTTCATTTTTTTTCATTTTTTTGCCAAGTCATTTTTCCGTAAGATATTGCCAAATAGTGTCGTAAAACTTTTGCTTTTTTAGTGTTGGAAAGTGTGTCTAGATGATCTGGCTACCCATGCGTGACTTTGTTTTTGTCAGATACGACGTAGTTATTGGTATATTGGGTATTTAACTGCGGTTGCCAATTTCTGTTTTTTTTTTCAATATTTGTAAAAATTTACTACGTAGTAAGGAATTGCCGTATATTATAGATTTTTTTTTCATGTTTATGTGTTAGAAAGTGTGCCTTGATGGTTAGGTTAACACGTGCATGTCTTTTTTTTATCTGAGATGCCGTATATTAGAATGTTGGGCCTTTTACCGCGAGTGCCCTTTTTTCATTTTTTTTCATTTTTTTGCAAAGTCATTTTTCCGTAAGATATTGCCAAATAGTGTTGTAAAACTTTTGCTTTTATAGTGTTGGAAAGTGTGTCTAGATGATCTAGCTACCCATGCGTGACTTTGTTTTTGTCAGATACGACGTAGTTATTGGTATATTGGGTATTTAACTGCGGTTGCCATTTTCTGTTTTTTTTTTTTTCAATATTTGTAAAAATTTACTACGTAGTAAGGAATTGCCGTATATTATAGAATTTTTTTTCATGTTTATGTGTTAGAAAGAGTGCCTTGATGGTTGGGCTAACACGTGCGTGTCTTTTTTTTTTATCTGAGATGCCGTATATTAGAATGTTGGGCATTTTTCCGCGAGTGCCCCTTTTTATTTGTTTTGCATTTTTTTGCTTAGTCATGTTACCGTAAGGAATTGGCAAGTAGTGTCGCAAAACTTATATTTTTATAGTGTTGGAAAGTGTTTCTAGATGATCTGGCTACCCATGCCTATCTTTCTTTTTTAGCCAGATATGGCGTATATATAGGTATTTGTTCCATTTTCCTGTGATTGCCATTTTTTCGTTTTTTCCCATTTTTTTCAAAATTACTACGTACTAAGGAACTATCACAGAGTAATGATTCATTTATATGTTTATTTGTCGGAAAATGTGCCTTGATGGTTTGCCTAGCACGTGGCTGAATTTTTTTTTCTGAAATGCCGTATATTAGAATGTTAGCCATTTTTCCGCGAGTGCCCCTTTTATTTGTTTTGCATTTTTCTGCTTAGTCATGTTACCGTAAGGAATTGGCAAGTAGTGTCGCAAAACTTATATTTTTATAGTGTTGGAAAGTGTTTCTAGATGATCTGGCTACCCATGCCTATCTTTTTTTTCAGCCAGATATGGCGTATATATAGGTATGTGTTCGATTTTCCGGTGATTGCTATTTTTTCGGTTTTTTTCCCATTTCTTTCAAAATTACTACGAACTAAGGAACTATCACAAGGTAATGATTCATTTAGATGTTTATTTGTTAGAAAATGTGCCTTGATGGTTTGCCTAGTACATGGCTGAATTTTTTTTTTCTGAAATGCCGTATATTAGAATGTTGGCCATTTTTCCGCGAGTGCCCCTTTTTATTTGTTTTACATTTTTTTGCTTGGTCATGTTACCGTAAGGAATTGGCAAGTAGTGTCGCAAAACTTGTATTTTTATAGTGTTGAAAAGTGTTTCTAGATGATCTGGCTACCCATGCCTATCTTTATTTTTAGCCAGATATGGCGTATATATAGGTATGTGTTCGCTTTTCCTGCGATTGCCACTTTTTCGTTTTTTCCCATTTCTTTCAAAATTACTACGTACTAAGGAACTATCACAGAGTAATGATTCCTCTAGATATCTATTTGTCGGAAAATTTTGTTTACTTCTTTTTTGATTGAATATCATCAAATTTTTTTTAGCTAAAATATTTTATTGTTTTACATTTTTTTTCGATTTTATTTCCCTTCAAAAATTTTTTTTTGGGTCAGAATTTTAATTTTATAGTCGTAAAATAATCGACAATTATCCAGAAACCCACCATACAATTTTTATGCATATCCAAGAATAATTAGATTAGTAAATAACACCTTGAAATTGACATACGCTTCCTACATTTCAAGTGGCAGATTAGGGAGTCTGAGTTAGTGTGGTTGGCGGCCATTTTGTGGACATATCCGAAGCGTAAGTTGCCCTATCTATATATATTCTTATTCCCTATAGAATTTGTGATATTTTGGTATATTTTACCTGCATAAATATCATATTATATATTAAATATATGTATTTTTTTACGATATTTCTAAGTACTCAAAAAATTACCTTTAGATATGGCCCCTGATATAAATGTAATTTACAAAATAATGAAGATTTTTTTACATATTTCTATTTTAGGATAACATATGTTTATTCCCTAAAAAAATTAGCCACTTCCTATTTCATTTGCGTACCCAAAAAAATTAATGAAATTTGGACAAATTTTTGTGGCCAAAAAAAGTTACCCTTATTTTCTCATTACAGATCTTCACCTCCATAGATCTGACTTCATCCAAAATACATCAAGATGTGTCCTAAACATTCAAGAATCAATTCCTAAAAGGATTTGTGTATATATGTATAAACTTTTTTTTTATGAATTTTTATGTAAGGTCCTTTTTTCTACTTAATTTTTTGAAATATTCATAATAAATATTTTTCTGCAGATGAGTAGTATTTATCTTTACATTTGTTTTAAGCATTCATTGAATTTTTTTTTTGGCAAAAAAAAAAAGGAGGTTACTGCAAAAACTTACTTTTCAAGAATTTTTTTTGGCGTCGGGGTCGAGCGCGTCCGAGTATACCCTTAAAGAGGTGTCCGAGGAGCGTACCTATCCAGGGCTAGGCAGAGTAGCACTTCATGCACATACACACACATTTTTAACGGGAAAGTACGTAAATGACCATAGTTATTCAAGTATATATATATATATATATATATATATATATATATATATATATATATATATATATATATATATATATATATATATATATATATATATATATATATATATATATATATATATATATATATATATATATATATATATATATATGTATATGTATTTTCAGTAACGCTCAGATACTTTGCCAGCCGCATTACTACTCAGTCTCTCCCTGTCCCTCAAATAGGGAGAAAAGTATTAGTAATACCCTGGTAAGAGAGAGAAGTACCCCTGAAGGTACCCCTGGTGGGGATTTTTGAATGTTGAATGTATTCTCAAATGCACATCATTTTTGACATGTCGCGTAAACTAGTATATTGATATTAATTATGAACAATTAAATCGGAGATTTCTTTAGAAATATGAATAACCCCCCACCCCAAAAAAAGAAAGAACAATATTGCCATTCACCATGTTGATTTTACTTATTAACAACTACAACAACAAAAATAAAATCTCTCTCTCTCACTATTGATCCCGACTAAACTCTCTCCTAAAAAGGGGAAAGACCAAAGGGAAGGTTCAAAATCAATGTAAAGTTTCTGCCTTGTTTATGACGTAGTCACAATTGATGTATGAGTGGTGTTCTTTGCTGTTTGCCTGGGCGTGTGAGCTTCCCTTACATACATATAAATTATGTATACTCACAAACACACACAGACATATATGGATATGTACTGTATACGTAAATATGAACTCCAGTGTCATTTTGGTAGCGAATTCTACCTTTGTGAATGAATATCTATTGGAAATTTATTTATGATAAATGCTTTTGGCTGGACAATGATTCGAACCTAAGACTCTAAGTCAAAATAAATGCCATTGTGGTTGTAATTTACATTAATTAATAT
>NC_090741.1:88829824-88837324 GCF_036898095.1 Palaemon carinicauda | reverse complement strand
ATATATATATCAATGTGTGTGTATATATATACACATATATATATATATATATATATATATATATATATATATATATATATATATATGTATATTATGTATATACACCGTCTTCGAGTAGGGATACATAAAAATGTTTAAAGGGTTTATATGTCACCATGATCAGCAAAGTAGTACTAATCAGTGCCACCTGTATTAGGTGGGTTTGCTGTTAACGATCCGACGAAAATCTTCCACCATTGTAAACCCTGACTGACCAGTGGTGTGATGAAAACTGGCCAAATCCTAGTCTCAGGGATTTTTCTGCAGTGGACTGGAAACGACTGCACTTGTTTCTATATATATATATATATATATATATATATATATATATATATATATATAATATATATATATATATATACAGACAAATGAGAATAAAGAAAGAAGAAAAGCCCCATTACATAGCCGCAGTATTCATAAAAGGACCGTTAACATTACATACAAAGATTGAAAAAGGGTCATAAAGGGTCATAAAATCTCTTTTACACGATATGGCTCCTATCATATTTTTGACAGTCTGCCTTTAAAGTGAGGACAATCCTTTATTTATTATTATTATTATTATTATTATTATTATTATTATTATTATTATTATTATTATTATTATTATCATTTTTATTATTATTATTATTATTATTATTATTATTATTATTATTATTATTATTATTATTATTACAGTTGTTATTACTATAATCTTTTTTCTGTAACTGCGTTATTATAAAGATGGCATCCACAGTCCCTCTCCCTCTCAGGAATCAATAGTGTTGTTTTCCAATCTTTAAAGTCTCTGTCAATCTCTCATTTAGTACCCTTTTTAACACTTTCAAACCATGTTCTGTTAATTTGAATGCCCTGTAGTTATTGCATTCCATTATGACACCTTTCTGCTCAAATATAGATACCATTAGACTCTCCTCTTAAGTCTTTAGGTATTCTTTTACTCTTTCCATATTGCTCACAATAAAACATGCGTTAATTTTTCCTCCTCTATTGTTCATATTTTGACCATTTCAGTTTAAACTCTGGTGGACCAGTTGCTTTGCCATTCTTCATTTTACTCTATGCCCACTTTACTTCTGTACTCTGTATGTCCATCACTGTCCCCTCCACGCGTTGTGTTCCCAGCTCCTTTTTCTTATTTTCAGTATTCAATAGTTCCTAATCTCCTCCAGATGTCATCATCTCGATGCAATATATTTTTATCTTTATCTCGGTTGCCCTAGATCCTGCTAACCATCCTAGAATGAGTGACCCTAACATGAGCAGCTTTACACTATCTGTCAATCTATCATTCTACTATCTATCTATATGCAATATTATATATATATATATATATATATATATATATATATATATATATATATATATATATATATATATATGTGTGTGTGTGTGTGTGTGTGTGTGTGTGTGTGTGTGTGTATGTGTGTGCGTATGTGTATATACATGCGTGTATGTATGTAAATTTATGTTTCAAGAAATAATTTATTTTTTTGATTACGAAAAAATTCCAAGATATCCTATTGTTACGACCCTTGTAGGGCCGTGGTGCAAGTTCTTTTTGCACGATAAGAGAGGTCAGTGTTTACAAAAATACCCAGCAGTAAAATAGTCAGAGGAAACGAAAACACTATGGCAAACTCAAAAAAATTTAATAACAGCAAAATTTAGAACATTCAGCCTTGTGACTACCTAACAATCAGAATTTATAATTCACAACTAACAATTAACAATTAACAATTAATAATTAACAAAATTCCCCAACAGGAAACAGCACACTCTCAACGAGAGAGAGTTGAACATTTAGATTATTAACCACAAACACAAGAAAAAAAAAATGAAAATATGAAATCAACCCCTGCTCCAACCAAAGCAGTGACTCAGCTACCCTTGAGAGGGCAGCTCAGCAGGACTCCTCATCAAAGGGAGGGAAATGAAGTCCAAACCCTAAAAAAGGTAAATATTATCTCCTGCCTTGCAACTGCCTCCCTACATGTCACCAAGAGCTAAAAAGCTCCCGCAACTAACTATGTCAAAGATGCGTTGACGGCGGTGTCTCTCCCGCATCCACCTTGAAGCCGGGATTCCTACGTCAGCGCGGCAGACTGCAGAAGAGAACACAGGAATTGAAAATCACCGTAGGTGGCAGAAAATCACCGTAGGTGGCAGAAAATCACACGCTAAAAGCCGTCAAACGTTGGTGTCACAATCCTAAGAAAAGCTCACATAACCCAGCTGCTGCAGTAGGTCCGGGGAGCCTCGAGCTCGAACTGTGTCCTTAAGCAATTGAGTTCCTTGCATGTAAACACAGGTGTCTTCTCATCATGGACTCGAAAAACACAGAAAGCGTTAAAACAGCACTTCAAAAGAAAAATTGAATCCTTTTTAAATAAATTTTATGCTAATTTTACATAAAACAAAAATACAGTAACAAGGCTGACAAAGACAAAAGCAAAAATTACGTTAATACATAATACCTATAAAAATGCAAAACTTAGACTTCATCATTAAGAGCCGGAACAGTAATGGATTATCTATTTCCTTAGGGCCTAATAATGTTTACAAAAACTATATATTCCGTAAATCTAATTCCACTGCCTGGTGAAGTTTTCCAATTGATGTGAGGTTAAATTTCTTTCTCTATTTCTTATTTGCGTTATTTTGTCACAGATTTAAAATTCAGTTACGATTGTTCGATCTCTATATAATAATAATAATAATAATAATAATAATAATAATAATAATAATAATAATAATAATAATAATAATAATAATAATATAATAATAATAATAATAATAATAATAATAATAATATTATTATTATTATTATTATTATTATTATTATTATTATTATTATTATTATTATTATCATTATTATTATTATTATTATTATTATCATTATTATTATTATTAAATATTTTCAATTGCCAAGAAACAATGGATTTTGGTATAATTCCTTCAGTTTTCAATATCGGTACAAAAGGATTGCGTTTACTTACTTGCTTTTTACCTTTGTTCGCAGCAAAAATCCAAAATTCTTTCGTACTTTTATTCATTGAAGGAATAAATTCAAGAAGGTAAACACAAGAAGAAGATTGATTAAAGATAAAATGAGATCTTTACTTCTCTTCAGCTAGAAGCGCTGTGGAGTCAACTTACTAAAAGTTCATAAACAAATTATACGTTGTGTTTGCTCGTGAAATTACTTGTTTTTTTATACCTTGGAAATTCTCTCTCTCTCTCTCTCTCTCTCTCTCTCTCTCTCTCTCTCTCTCTCTCTCTCTCTCTCTCTCTCTCCTCTCATTGGTTGAGTCTTCATAGTACTTCGTTTAAACGTCGAAACAATTCTAGTAAAAAACCTAGTGCTCTCTCTCTCTCTCTCTCTCTCTCTCTCTCTCTCTCTCTCTCTCTCTCTCTCTCTCTCTCTCTCTCTCTCTCTCTCTCTCTCTCTCTCTCCATACCGGTATCTTCTTCCCCTTCCAAAATCCTTCATATCTCGCCTACCCAACGTGGAACGTATAAGTCACTGTTCTTGCAATGTATTACTCATTGTGCAATTTTCTTTCCTTTTCCTCCTGGCCGAAAAACATCGAAGTCTTGCATCATTACAGATTCAACTTTGCTTATTACGTCAGTTCTCTACATCTCTTCTCTCCCTTCAACAATTTATTCAAATTCCTCTTTGCATTAATTTTTTTTTTTTTTATCCCATAGCCCATTCTCATTCATCCATTCTTCTCTCTTGATTATTATTATTATTATTATTATTATTATTATTATTATTATTATTATTATTATTATTGTTGTTGTTGTTGTTGTTGTTGTTGTTGTTGTTGTTGTTGTTGTTGTTGTTGCTGTTTTTGTTGTTGTTATTATTTTCACACAATTATATATTCGTACTGGTTGAGTAAAGATATCTCTAAGCATAATAATAACGAATATATGTAAAGAATTCATCATTTAAAATAAATAAAAAAGAAAACAAAATAGATATCAGTGCAAAACACCTGAAGAATTTTGCAATTCAAATGTGAAATACTACTAAATAATGCTGAGCACTATAAAACACCATTCCGTTAACTCGACTGAAATTTCCATATTCTACCAAAGAAACATTTTCTTTATTTTTCCATGTTTGTCACACCATTTTTTAGTTTTTTTTTTTTTCTGTTTTTGGTACATCTTTTTTTATTATTACGTTTTCCTGATATATTTTTTTCACACCCTTTTTATAACTTTTTCCTTATTTTTGTATCTCTGTCACACCCTTTTTATAGCATTTTCCTTATTTTTCTAAACCTGTCAAACCCTTTTTATAGCTTTTACCATATCTGCCCATTTCTGTCAGACCCTTTATTATAGCTTCTCCCTTATTTTTCTATTTTTGACACACCCATTTTATAGATTTTCCGTACCTGTACATTTCTGTTACACTCTATTTTATATCTTTTTTTCTTATCTGTTCATTTCTGTCATATCCATTCAATACAAAGAAAGAATATTCTTCACTGTCAGTCATCGGAAGTATCATAAAAAGAATCTGTTTCTGTTATCAAGCTATAAATCACTCCAAAAAATACCCAACTATTTATTCTTGGTCTAAGAAAAGGCCTATAAAGGACCATAGGAGAAAGTTCTTTGTACCCAAATGGCCCATATCATTCCATTCGAACGCTTAGATCCAAATCCACGGAAGAAGAATGTTTCTATGGAGGCGTTGTCAATCGAAGCCGTCCTCTGTGTCATCGGTATGGATCAGAAGAGGACCAGGCTTGGTCGTAAAGATGCCGAGAGCATTGACGAAAGCTGTGTTGCTTATCAGTTGTGAATCCCAAAGGAAAGCATATCTAACTGTTTTTGATAGATACGACTGGAAGTAAAAGTAAAAGAAATTATATATAAGCATAAAAGGGAAGAGGTGCACTGTTAAAAAATTGCCCTTATAAACGGTAAAAATCATGGAATAAAGTTACCAGGCGTTTACCGTTTTAAAACTGAGATATTAACGTTTATGAGTGATATTACGGTAAAAGGGAATAGCATAGTAGAGTAAAAATACGTTTGCCAGTATTTTGCATGAATATGATTGAGAACAGAATATTTTTATGAAGAGGTTCTGGTTAAATTATGTGTTTTTTTTTATCAGTATATACTAATCACCCAGTTTATTAAGAGCAAAGTTTTAATCATTCAAAATATAGGGAGAAAATAAGATAATTCCACATTCTGCAAGTGATTAGCAGGGAATCTAGATTAAGCCGATTTACCCTCGACATAGTGATGAATAGGGTCACCTTTGCTCCTCTCCTTCCTTCCATGCTGCCGTCTTTGAAGTGGAAAACCTGTAAATATCTTTTACCGTTGAATACTTTATATTTTTTTTTATTGGAATGTCATTCACGTTAGGAACGAGTTATTGCCAATTTGTGAGAACTTATAGTAGCAGTGACATAGATGTTAGAAATGTTCTATTTTTTGGAAATATTGGCAATCTTAGAGGAGGAAACTTTTCAAAACCACAGAAACATGAGAAAAGTAATATAATCTTATATTCTTAAACTATATCTGGTTTAATATTATAAACTGGCCTTTTCTGTTTTTACACCTTTTGGCATACACGTTTCGAAAAATTCAATTCAAACTAGATATGAATAAATAAAAATGTCTTCGCCTCATAATTTGTTAGAAACATTACTAGAAGATAACTACCTCAGAGATGCTCTTATAATCAATGCTTCTATTGTATTTCCCTTCTGTATGAATCCGAGTCTAATTGAGCGACCCCAGAGTATATGATCGGCATAAATTCCATAACCCTGGATAGGTACGGTGGGTCGTTTGCGACCCCGAGCGTCAAAAAAAAAACAGGTTTTTCTCACGTGACTCACCCCCGTGACTGAATTTGTGGGTGATCGACCTGCAGGAGGTGTCTCCCCTACACGCTCTAGTAGTGTCCAGATGTGCATTGCTGTAGCTGTACTCCTTCCCCGATTTCTGAGACGCGTCGGGGTCGTTCGCGTCCGAGTTTACCCTTCTAGGGTAGTTTGCATAATTATCAAAGTTATTACGTATTATGAAATTGTCAGAGAATGGTGCAACTTGTATAGGTTATCAGTTGTGGAAAGTCTTGGTGGATTGTTTGGCTACCATGTGCATGTTTTTTTTTTTAGTTAAAATGTCGTTCATCACCACGAGGACCATTTTACCGCGAGTGCCCCTTTTTCATTTTTTTTCATTTTTTTGCCAAGTCATTTTTCCGTAAGATATTGCCAAATAGTGTCGTAAAACTTTTGCTTGTTTAGTGTTGGAAAGTGTGTCTAGATGATCTGGCTACCCATGCATGACTTTGTTTTTGTCAGATACGACGTAGTTATTGGTATATTGGGTATTTAACTGCGGTTACCAATTTCTGTTTTTTTTTCAATATTTGTAAAAATTACTATGTAGTAAGGAATTGCCGTATATTATTCATTTTTTTTTTCATGTTTATGTGTTAGAAAGTGTGCCTTGATGGTTGGGCTAACACGTGCATGTCTTTTTTTTTATCTGAGATGTCGTATATTAGAATGTCGGGCATTTTACCGCGAGTGTCCCTTTTTCATTTTTTTTCATTTTTTTGCCAAGTCATTTTTCCGTAAGATATTGCGAAATAGTGTCGTAAAACTTTTGCTTTTTTAGTGTTGGAAAGTGTGTCTAGATGATCTGGGTACCCATGCGTGATTTTGTTTTTGTCAGATACGACGTAGTTATTGGTATATTGGGTATTTAACTGCGGTTGCCAATTTCTGTTTTTTTTCAATATTTGTAAAAATTTACTACGTAGTAAGGAATTGCCGTATATTATTGATTTTTTTTTCATGTTTATGTGTTAGAAAGTGTGCCTTGATGGTTGGGCTAACACGTGCATGTCTTTTTTTTTATCTGAGATGCCGTATATTAGAATGTTGGGCATTTTTCCGCGAGTGCCCCTTATTATTTGTTTTGCATTTTTTTGCTTAGTCATGTTACCGTAAGGAATTGGCAAGTAGTGTCGCAAAACTTATATTTTTATAGTGTTGGAAAGTGTTTCTAGATGATCTGGCTACCCATGCCTATTTTTTTTTTAGCCAGATATGGCGTATATATAAGTATGTGTTCGATTTTCCTGTGATTGCCATTTTTTCGTTTTTTCCCATTTCTTTCAAAATTACTACGTACTAAGGAACTATCACAGAGTAATATTTCATTTATATGTTTATTTGTCGGAAAATATGCCTTGATGGTTTGCCTAGCACGTGGCTGAAATTTTTTTTTTCTGAAATGCCGTATATTAGAATGGCCATTTTTCCACGAGTGCCCCTTTTTATTTATTTTGCATTTTTTTGCTTAGTCATGTTACCGTAAGGAATTGGCAAGTAGTGTCGCAAAACTTATAATTTTATAGTGTTGGAAAGTGTTTCTAGATGATCTGGCTACCCATGC
>NC_090741.1:88811877-88816824 GCF_036898095.1 Palaemon carinicauda | reverse complement strand
AATTGGCAAGAAACGAAATCGGGGAAGAAAAGGGGGGAGCCGCTCCCAAGGCTCCTCTCCCGTTTTGTAAGCGTGCCTGGCGCCAATCCTGGCGCCATCTGTATTACTTGTAGCGTACACGAGGTGCTACCGATACTGTATGTAGGGAGGGGTCCTACAGCCCTTTCTTAGAAAGGGAAGGGCGGGGTCCATCAGGACGATGGCCATCTCACCCAAAAATAGATTTTTCGCTTCACTCAAAATCCGTTTTTTGGGCTCAAGCCATGTCGTCCTGATGGAAGTATACCAGAGCATTACTGTATCTGTAGATTTTCAGAACGTGCCGTACTCCCCGGAGGTAATTTTTCCCCGGTCGACTAGACCTAGAGACCTAAGATTTTACCGTTATACATCTTTTCAACTAACTATAAACCATGTTAGAGCTTCCTGCCCCCTATAGGGTAGAGTCCTACTAGACTCTGGAAAAGTCTCGAAGAGTATATATACCTATGTATGAATACCAGGCAAGCTAATATAGTGGTCTCACCCTATATTAAGTAAAGCATAGTTTGTAAAGAACCACTGCGTCAATATGAAATATCGACCAGTTCTCCGCACAATACTTGTATTGGACAAAGGTTTATATCCGCATAGGAGGAAACTAGTAAAACCGCCATCGTCCCCTTATGGGACGGAGTCCTCCCGTTAAGGGAAAGCATAAACCAATGCAACATAGCTTGCCTAAAGGAACAATTCTATTAGAGTTATCCCATATAAGGTACATAGAATGAATGCTCAATTATACCAATAAATTGACACAGGTGAAGGAGACGCAAGGTTCTCAAGAACAAGTTTATTGACAGACAATAAATAGACAGGTTAACAACAATTATATATATATATATATATATATATAAGAAAAGGATAACCCAAAACTTTAAGCATAAGTATGATAGTAAACAGAACATGTTTATCTGAAAGAAAAAACATTAAATGCCACTTTTAAGATATCGAGGTATCAAAGTCATAAAAGTCTGTATTACAAATCAATCACATTAGCGTTAGAAACGCTTGGCACACAGTCTGCACTTATGCTAGGTCCACCTTTGGAAATGGAACAGTCTACATGGGCAACTCAGTGCCCTCACTTAGTTTGTAGTACAGTATGTAACTACACACTCACCCTGGAATTAATCGTCCCAATTAAAACCACTGTTCCTCGCAGAGTTAAACAGTAGGGTTAACGACGCGACCCACTGCTACCACAGATCTCTTTAGTTCCTCTACTTGCTTCGCATAGTGGCGAAAGAACACTCTGGAAGACTTCCAGCCAGTGTATGAACAGAGATGTTAAAAATCCATACAATTAAAGAAATTTAAGGATGAGGCCACTTTCCTCGGATCGTGACCTGCGGGTGTACTGTCAGGATCCGCTCTGCGAATAAAATATGTGATTCTCGCTCTGAGTTGATTCAGAGATAAATTTGAGCCTGATGTTTCTCCCCTGAATAGTTGACCACCCTTGAAGTCTGAAGTTCTATGAAGATAGACCTTTAGGCATTCTACTGGACATAGAGATGCATCTTCTTTCAGAGGGCAGATTCTCCAGGGACCCCACCTGTTGGTGGGTAACTCATTCTTGGCGAGAAACGTAGGATCCGGAAACAGGTTCAGTTCTCCCCCATCCAGGAACTGAACACGACCTACCTCTCTCGAGAGGGCTACAATCTCACTAACCCTGGCCCCGGACGCGAGTGCAAATAGGAAAATAACTTTTTGTGTCAAATCCTTTAACGCACACTCTTCATTGCTCAACAGAGAAGCGAAATGAAGAACTTTGTCTAAAGACCATGAAATGGGCTTTGGAGGGTGCTGAAGGTCTGAGCCTAGCGCAAGCTTTCGGAACTTTATTAAAGATATCGTTACCTAGGTCGACCTGGAAGCCATATTGAATGGGTCTTGTCAAAGCAGACTTACACGCTGAAATCTAGTTAGCTGCCAACCCTTGACCATGGAAGTGGATGAAGAAAGATAAGCAGAAGTCTGTCGAGATCTCCTGCGGATTCTTCGCCTTGACAAAGGCCACCGATTTTCTCCAAGATGACTCATATTGACTTCTAGTAGATTTGCACTTATATTCCTCTAGGAAGTCTATGCTGGCTTTCGAAATCCCGAAACGCTTTCTCACCGCTAGGGAGAGAAAATCATGAGCTGCAGGGTCCGGGTTTTCTGTAATGAAGCGCAGACAGTCGACTTCTGGACTCGCTGTGTCAGAACTGGATCTGGTAGCGGTACAAACTTCAGCTGTAGTTCCAATGCCAGGGGGAACCACACGCTGTTCGGCCACTTGTGGGCCACTATTGCCGCTACCCCCTTGGAGGATCTCAGTTTGTTGAGGACCCTCAACAGAAGGTTGTGAGGAGGGGAACAGATAAATCCTGGACCATCTGTTCCAGTCGAGGGACATCGCGTCCACTGCTTTCGCTAAGGGGTCCTCGTACGGGGACACGTACAGGGGCAACTTCTTGTTGTCTTTCGTCGCAAAGAGGTCTATCTGCAATTCTGGGACTTGATTCAGAATGAAGGAGAATGATCCAGCGTCTAAGGACCATTCTGACTCTATCGGTGTGAACCTGGATATATATATAAGAAGAGGATAACCCAAAACTTTAAGCATAAGTATGATAGTAAACAGAACATGTTTATCTGAAAGAAAAAAAATTAAATGCCACTTTTAAGATATCGAGGTATCAAAGTCATAAAAGTCTGTATTACAAATCAATCACATTAGCGTTAGAAACGCTTGGCACACATGTCTGCACTTATGCAAGGTCCACCTTTGGAAATGGAACAGTCTACATGGGCAACTCAGTGCCCTCACTTAGTTTGTAGTACAGTATGTAACTACACACTCACCCTGGAATTAATCGTCCCAATTAAAACCACTGTTCCTCGCAGAGTTAAACAGTAGGGTTAACGACGCGACCCACTGCTACCACAGATCTCTTTAGTTCCTCTACTTGCTTCGCATAGTGGCGAAAGAACACTCTGGAAGACTTCCAGCCAGTGTATGAACAGAGATGTTAAAAATCCATACAATTAAAGAAATTTAAGGATGAGGCAACTTTCCTCGGATCGTGACCTGCGGGTGTACTGTCAGGATCCGCTCTGCGAATAAAATATGTGATTTTCGCTCTGAGTTGATTCAGAGATAAATTTGAGCCTGATGTTTCTCCCCTGAATAGTTGACCACCCTTGAAGTCTGAAGTTCTATGAAGATAGACCTTTAGGCATTCTACTGGACATAGAGATGCATCTTCTTTCAGAGGGCAGATTCTCCAGGGACCCCACCTGTTGGTGGGTAACTCATTCTTGGCGAGAAACGTAGGATCCGGAAACAGGTTCAGTTCTCCCCCATCCAGGAACTGAACACGACCTGCCTCTCTCGAGAGGGCTACAATCTCACTAACCCTGGCCCCGGACGCGAGTGCAAATAGGAAAATAACTTTTTGTGTCAAATCCTTTAACGCACACTCTTCATTGCTCAACAGAGAAGCGAAATGAAGAACTTTGTCTAAAGACCATGAAATGGGCTTTGGAGGTGCTGAAGGTCTGAGCCTAGCGCAGGCTTTCGGAACTTTATTAAAGATTTCGTTACCTAGGTCGACCTGGAAGCCATATAGAATGGGTCTTGTCAAAGCAGACTTACACGCTGAAATCTAGTTAGCTGCCAACCCTTGACCATGGAAGTGGATGAAGAAAGATAAGCAGAAGTCTGTCGAGATCTCCTGCGGATTCTTCGCCTTGACAAAGGCCACCGATTTTCTCCAAGATGACTCATATTGACTTCTAGTAGATTTGCACTTATATTCCTCTAGGAAGTCTATGCTGGCTTTTGAGATCCCGAAACGCTTTCTCACCGCTAGGGAGAGAAAATCATGAGCTGCAGGGTCCAGGTTTTCTGTAATGAAGCGCAGACAGTCGACTTCTGGACTCGCTGTGTCAGAACTGGATCTGGTAGCGGTACAAACTTCAGCTGTAGTTCCAATGCCAGGGGGAACCACACGCTGTTCGGCCACTTGTGGGCCACTATTGCCGCTACCCCCTTGGAGGATCTCAGTTTGTTGAGGACCCTCAACAGAAGGTTGTGAGGAGGGAACAGATAAATCCTGGACCATCTGTTCCAGTCGAGGGACATCGCGTCCACTGCTTTCGCTAAGGGGTCCTCGTACTGGGGACACGTACAGGGGCAACTTCTTGTTGTCTTTCGTCGCAAAGAGGTCTATCTGCAATTCTGGGACTTGATTCAGAATGAAGGAGAATGATCCTGCGTCTAAGGACCATTCTGACTCTATCGGTGTGAACCTGGATAGAGCGTCCACTGTCACATTGCGGACTCCTTGAAGGTGAACTGTCGACAGGTACCACTTCTTCTTTTCCGCCAATCGGAAGATGGCCAACATCACCTAGTTGAGACGCCTCCGGTAGGCTACGGCTCTTGTAACAAAGATTAAACCTATTAATCACTTAAAAAATTACCAAGAGCCTACATTTATACATAAAAGACATGGTACTCACTTATCAGAGGCCGACGAAGTTGGAGAAGCTATGAAAAGTAGAATAAATCCAAGATTTGCGAGAAACACAGGAAAAAACACCGAGATGTTAAGCTACGCAAAAAGGAATACGGATGGCGCCAGGATTGGCGCCAGGCACGCTTTCGAAACGGGAGATAGGGAGCCTTGGGAGCGGCTCCCCCCTTTTCTTTCCCGATTTCGTTTCTAGCCAATTGACCCCTGCGATACGTAATCTCTGTTAGGGGTGCAGATTGCCATGTGGCGTGTCAAGAATACGTCCTCTGATATGTCGCGATATCCCTTTCACGAGGGGATATTCGCTCCAAGAGTTAGAATTCTGGTACCTTAAAGTAAATTCTCTGGGAATATCGCCGTAGTTGTAATATACCCT
>NC_090741.1:88806877-88809377 GCF_036898095.1 Palaemon carinicauda | reverse complement strand
GGCAAGAGAGATATTGGGCTATTTTAAAAGAATATTTAATTGTTAAGGATATTGAACATAAAGAATTGGGTAGTTTTTCAAAAGAAACCTTTTCTGTGGGAGATAGATGGCAAAAGTGAACAGTTTTTGAAGAAAAAGTAGTTGGCATTTAGAGAGAGAGAGAGAGAGAGAGAGAGAGAGAGAGAGAGAGACCTTTTGATGAATAAGCAACTATCTAGATCAAACAAATGCTTTTCTTCCATGAATAATATTGAGTTTCCGTTTCAGCATACGAAAGAGAGAGGAAAGTTAACGTCCCATATAAATATAAGGGAATTTGAACCATGATTTTCCTTGGAAGTAGATCTGGTGGAAATAAAAAAACACATGTCTGAATAGTGGTTGAATGAAAACATATTTATGAATTAATAAATAATAACTCTCCAGCAATCATTTCTAGTATCAAATTGGCCTTCCTTAGATTATTTTGGTATTGTTTAAATATATGGAGAGATAGAGAGGTATATAAGAATTGTTTTTGTAAATTACTAAAATTCAAAACGATGCATGTGTAAAAATTAAACTTTCCTAAGATGAAAGGAAAAGAATGCGTGTTTATGAGACGGAAACGAATTAATCTTTTTGTCAAGGTAAACTTTTTGAAATAATATCATAGGTAAACTCTGAAATTCATTCTCTACCGTTAATGTTTCAGTTTGTAAACATGCGTGCGTGTGTTTATATGTGTGTATATACTATATATATATATATATATATATACATATATATATATATATATATAAATAAATAAATAAATATATATATATATATATATATATATATCTACATTGAAACTGGTACACGAGAATGACCAAGAATGAGAGGTAAATCAGTTGTTGTTTGCAGATGATACTGTACTGGTTGCAGATGCAGAAGAGAAGCTTGGCCGATTAGTGACAGAATTTGGAAGGGTGTATGGGAGAAGGAAATTGAGAGTTAATGTGGTTAAGAGTAAGGTTATGAGATGTACGAGAAGGGAAGGTGGTGCAAGGTTGAATGTTATGTTGAATGGAGAGTTACATAAGGAAGTGGATCAGTTTAAGTACTTGGGGTCTGTTGTTGCAGCAAATGGTGGAGTGGAAGCAGATGTACGTCAGAGAGTGAATGAAGGATGCAAAGTATTGGGGCACTTGAGGGAGTAGTAAGAAATAGAGGGTTGGGCATGAATGTAGAGTGAGTTTTGTATGAGAAAATTATTGTACCAACTGTGATGTATGGATGGGAGTTGTGGGGAATGAAAGTGACGGAGAGACAGAAATTGAATGTGTTTGTGATGAAGTGTCTAAGTAGTATGGCTTGTGTATCTCGAGGAGATAGGGTTAGGAAGAAAGTTGTTAGGGTGAGAATGGGTGTAAGAAATGAGTTAGTAGCTAGAGTGGATATGAATGTGTTAAGGTGGTCTTGCCATGTTGAGAGAATGGAAAATGGCTCTCTGCTAAAGAAGGTGATGAATGCAAGAGTTGATGGGTGAAGTACAAGAGGAAGGCCAAGGTTTGGGAGGTTGGATTGAGTGAGGAAAGCTCTGGGTGATAGGAGGAGAGATTTGAGAGAGGTAAGAGAGCGTGCTAGAAATAGGGATGAATGATGAGCGATTGTGACGCAGGTCCGGTAGGCGCTGCTGCTTCCTCCGGTGCCTTAGATGACTGCGGAGGTAGCACCAGTAGGGGATTTAACGTTATGAAGCTTCATCTGTGGGGGGAAAACGGGTGAGGGTGGGCTGTGGCACCCTATTAGTACCAGCCAAACTCGGTTGAGTCCCTTGTCAGGCTGGGAGGAACTTAGTGAGGAGGGGTCTAGCTTTTTGTTTCATTGTTTGATGTCGGCTACCCTCATAGATTGGGGGAAGTTCCTTGGTATATGTATGTATATATATATATATATATACATACATATATATATATATATATATATACATACATATATATATATATATATATATACATACATATATATATATATATATATATATTATATATATATATATATATACATACATGTATATATATATATATATATATGTATGTATGTATGTATATATATACATATATATATATATATATATATATTTCCGGTCTTGCGATCATTCCCCGTCCCTTGAATATTTTGAAGATGAAGTAATCATACACTGTTGAGAAAGATGTGCGTTTGCGTGCATGTCTATCTAAATATTTAGCCATCATTTTCTACCGTTCCCATACACTAGTTTATAATAATAATAATAATAATAATCATAATAATAATAATAATAATAATAATAATAATAATAATAATAATAATAATAATAATAATAATAATAATAATAATTCTTACTGCTTCTTACTTCTTCGACCATTAGATATGCTTCCAGTTCCGTCATTCTCGAGTGAGATGTACCATGAGTAGCAATAAGAGTCTAGAAATTACCTGGAAATTTCCTACTTAAGACGAGCTAGTTTGGCTCACTTCAAAATATTTTTAATTT
>NC_090741.1:88759377-88801877 GCF_036898095.1 Palaemon carinicauda | reverse complement strand
TTAGATCTCTTTGTAGTGAGTTCCTATCTTCATCACAAGTAATTTCTCTACTTATTCTTGTGTCATCAGCGAAACTTCTCACTACGGAGTTTTCAACATCACAGTCTATGTCTGAGATCATAATAACAAACAGCAGTGCAGCTAATACCGTACCTTGTGGCACACCAGATATTACCTGGGCTTCATCTGATTTCTCGTCAGTTGCAACCACTATCTCTTTTCTGTTTTGTAGGAATTCTTTTACCCATTTTCCTCTCTTTCCCACAATATTATGCTTTCTCATTTTTTTCTTCAATATGTTATGGTCTACCTTGTCAAAGGCTTTTGCAAAATCTAGATAGATCAAATCTGTATCTTTTTCATTTATCATATTTTTGTATATGTTTTCATAGTGTGCTATCAGTTGGGTCTGTGTACTTTTTCCAGGCACGAAACCTGGAAAAACAAATTATTTTTAACCAAATGGTTCATTATTTTCTTTTTTATTACCCTCTCATACACTTTCATAATATGTGATGTTAGACTAACAGGTCTATAATTGCTTGCCTCTAGTCTTGATCCACTTTTGAAGATAGGGGTTATATAAGCTAATTTATGTTTAACATATATCTCGCTCATATCTACATTTTGTCTTGGCAGTATTGCCAGCGGCTTCGCGATAGTGTTTGTAGTTTTTTTTAACAAAATCGCTGGAACTCCATCTGGTCCGGCTGCCAATCCATTTTTAATTTCGTTTATAGCCGTGACAATATCTGCTTCATTAATATCTATATCCGTTAGATATTCAACATTTTCTTCTCTCATTTCTGTTTCATTATTCTCATTCGCAATTCTTGGTGTGAACTCACTCTTATATTTTTTCTGCTAATATGTTGCATATTTCCTTTTTTTCATTCGTTAGCCGTCTTTCAATTCTTAGAGTGCCTATTTCTAATCTCCCTTTATTCATCTTTTTTGCATAGGAGTAAAGTACTTTGGGGTTTCTTTTTATATTTTGAAGTGTCCTTTCTTCTAAGTCCCTTTTTTCATTTTCTTTCGTCTGTATAATCTTTTGTTCTGCATTTTCTATCTTACATTTTATTTCCCTCATTTTCCAAACATTTTTTTCTTTTGCAAGATTTTTCTTCCACTTTCTAATTTTTTGAAATAAGATCCTTCTGTCTCTTGGTATGCACGTCTTTTGTTTATTGTTTTTTTTCGGTACATATTTTTCAACAATTTTCTCCAGTATTTTGTACAGTATGTCCGTATTTACCTGTATATTATCACTTACAAATACATTTTTCCATTCTTTATTCAGTTCTTTATTTATTTCTGACCATTTAATATTCTTACTGTAAAATTTATATTTTCCATATCCTTCCCAAAGTGTTGTGCTTTTATTAATTCTGCGATCACTTGCTTTGGAATTGACTATCGATTCTATGACATTGTGGTCTGAAATTCCCGTGTTATACACTATTATTTCTTTAACATAATTCACCTCATTCACAAATACTAGATCTAGGACATTTTCCTTTCTTGTTGGAATGTGGTTTATTTGTTGCATATCATGTTCTAATAGCATATCTTGAAGCTTTTCAAATTGCCTCTTATCTTCTGCGCTACTATTACTATCTTTTTTATATGTATACATACTACCACTTTCTTCTATCCATTCTTTCCAATCCACGAAAGGAAAGTTAAAATCTCCGGAAAGGGGTATATTCCAGTCTTTATGGTTTCTACATGTATCATCTATTTTTTCTATTATTATGTCAAACTCCTTAGTGTTTGGGGGTCTGTAAACTACAATATTCACTAGTTTTTCAGATTCATATTCTACCGCAATCAATTCACATTCTATGTTGCTGTACTTTTCACAGACTTTTCCTTGATTTATGTCTCTTCCATATATTGCGGTTCCCACTTGATTCCTATTTTTTCTGTCTGATCTATAAGTTTGGAAACCCTTTATCTGGTCATCACTGCCAGTCTCTTAGGAATACCATGTTTCACTTATATTTAATATATCTATTTTTTCAATTTGGGTTAGTTTTTCTATGAACTTTATTTTCCTTTTAGAGTTACTCGTGACTAAACCCTGTGCATTCATCACTATTATGGATTGTGTTTCATCCCCATTATTTAATATTGGTAATAATATGGATTCTCCCATGCTTCCTTCCTGTTCTGATATGATGTTCTTTTCTTCATTTCCCGGAATTCTGCAATTAAAAAATCCAACTTTTCTATTATATTTGCTCTTTCGCCTTCATATTTATTTTTGTTTGTATACCTGCAATTGTCCCCATATCTGCACCAACCCCTGGCATTATAGATGCATTCTTTGTAGTTGGGCTCTAAATGTGCAGGTTTGGGTTGAAAGGCCTCATATCTTGGGGCTCTTGGTTCATAGCGCGGTATATACATGGCCTGCTTTTTTGTTTATTTTTTTGTTTATTTTTTGCTTTCATTTTTCTTTTCAGTTTGCTGAGTTTTCTTACTTTCATTCATGGTTGCAGGATGCATATATCGACATTTTTTGTTGAAACTGCATCCTTTTCCTTCTTTTAGGTTTTTGCATATTTTTGGATGGGGATCTCTGCATTCGTCTCCATATCCGTCTAAATACGCACATTTACCATATATTTCATAATTATGGCATATCTTTGGATGCTTGTAGTAGCATCTTTCGCCAAATCTGCAATTCCCTCTTTTCAGCATATTGCAGACTATATCCTTCTTTTCTATTTTTTCTTGTTCTTGCTCTTCCCTAAAATTATGTAGGTCCGGGTAGAGTCTCTTGGGTCTATTATTTGTTTCCATCTGGTAATTTATTTCTTCATAATTATGTTGTTGTATGGCATCATAGGTTATATCAATGATTTCTTCTGCATCCTTACACATATCCTGTTCATTGTTTTCTTCTTCTTCTTTTTCTTCTTCTTCTTTTGTTTCTTCTTCTTCCTCTTCTTTATCTTCAACTATTTGCAGATTTAGTCTCTACTTAATTATATTTTCTATCCAGACTAAACATGTTAAGCAGAATACACTTGGGTCTTTATTTTTTATTTTTTGCTGTATTTCAGCACATGTGGGGTGTGTTGGAACATGACAGGCATCACATTTTCTAATCAATTGTTGAGGTTTATTAATGGAATACCATATCTTACATGTATTACACCATTTTGGCATTCTTTTTCCCATTGCATCAATCAGCATATTCACCATATTGGACTTCTTATTGTTCTTTGATGGAATATATTGATTGATGTAGACTTTCTTTATAAGTCTCTTCATCACTTGGATCTTCTTTGGAATTTCCTCTATTATTCTACTGATGTTTTCCGCAGATTTGCTCCAGTTTATTGGATCATATTGTTTCAATATGTCTGCGAATATTTTTCCGTCATACTGGTTGACGTTACTAGTGACCTCTGTTATCAGACGGTCGAGCTCCTGTTTCGCCAACTCATGGAATTTACTTTTGCTGAGTCCAGCGATGTCTCTCCAAGCCTTGCCCGTGTTGTACATAGCCATCTTGATTAGATTTCTAGTAATTCACAAGATAACTATTCTATGCCGACTTTTTATCCCACTTCTCTGACCTCAAACTAATCACTGACTATTCACGAAAACTTGTAGCTATATTGCACTCGATAGCCTTTTGTTATCCGCGTTAAATCAGGATATTTATAGGGTCGAAAAAGTGTAATCACTCACCGGCACACAGATACAAAAGAGAGAGAGAGAGAGAGAGAGAGAGAGAGAGAGAGAGAGAGATATGCATGCCATCCCGAATGTCACATCTGGTGAATGGGAAATATCTTTTATATGCTCCCCTCTTCTCCGTTGTTCGCCTTGTGACGGTGCCGAGAGTGGGTTGTGAACTCAAAGGCAAGAAGCAATCAACTGAGTTGTTTATTAAGGAACACTCTCCTTTATATACAAAACCTCAAGGCAACAGGACATTACATGTTCGAGAGACAATCAATGTCACAGATCAAAACCGGAGACATGATCATTCAGGTTCTTTTTAGTGCGAGGGAAGAGCGCAGATACAAGCATAATATATACAAAAGGAATTATTTACAATTGTGTGACACACGGTTGGTACAGCCTCTACAAAATAATTTTTTCCCCAAGAGAATCAAAATAAGAAAGATAACAAAATTGCATTATCTTTGAAATGAACGCACAATAAGAAGCTGAACATAAAAAGATTTTTTGCACACTTTTGGATCAAACAACAAATCTCTTCTAGTGAGAGAATAAGGTATTAAGAATCAAGAGAGAACATGAAAAGATTATTTGCTCAATTTTGGATGAAACCACGAATCTCTCTTGTGAGAGAAGATGGTATTAAGAATGAAGACAGAGAAGTTGTACAAGAATTTGTTATGTAAATATTTCAAATAAATAAATAGTAACCTTAGCAAATACCATTCCTTGTATACCACCCAATTCCAACTTAGATTTGAACATATGTGACCCCTGGCAATAAGAAGAAGAAAAAAAAAATAATGTGTCACTGGCGTGTTGGGAAGTAAGGTAAAACCCCTTGATTTGCAAATTAGAGAGTTCCTTGTATGACTTTTTCTAATGGTAGAAAGTGTTGGAAATAATTTCGGTTATATGAGCAGTAGTAGTATATATTTATTATTATTATTATCATTAAGTTATTATGTAACTCAGTCATATAAATATCAATTACATAAATGAAATGTGATTCTCGTGAATCTACTCCAACGCATACAAATGTAATGCGATGTACTTTTACCTAATGGTGCGGGAAAAATCTAATGTAATCTAGGAAATCAAGAATGTTTTAGAACGAATAAAATCATGAATACGTGGAAGTTATTAATGAAGAGACGTCATTGAAGACGTCTCGATTCAGAAATTATGTTTCATCTTACTAAATAGGAGTTTCGTGTTGAAATTATTTTTATCAAGTGAATAGGAATAATTCTCGTAACCTCCCATGATATTATGTGAACGGAAAGTTTCGTTATTACGAGAGTATTTTGGGGACGAGATTTTGTGATTTATCACGTGACACAGCCGTAAAATAGGTCCCCAAGGCAAGTTTTGCATTTGGGAAACGCACTTCTAGGCAATCAACCTAATACCCACAACGTGTCCAGGAACGCGTATATAAACTTAAGATTTCATTTGGCTACTGATACCTCTTTTCCATCTCTGATCTTGATAATAATTTTACTGTGTTTGAACTACTTAAGTGTTAATATAATTATCTAAGTGTAGACCCATTTTGTTTGAATCACTTTAAAGAAACGAACTCTAAAGAACTATGTATAATAGCTGTTTTGTCATTAGGTGTAATTACTAAGCCTAAACATTTTCGTCACTTACTCTAAACGAAAGTGAGTTACTGTAATCTGTTGATCAAAACAAATTGAATAATTTGGACCGGTGCTCTGCCTGTGGCAGCACATACACGACTTTTGTATTCCTTTAATTAAAACACAATACTTTTGATATTTCTTACGATTTAGCACAAAGATGTAGATTAAGTGATAGTTATTATGAATATGTTCTGTGAAACCTGCTTGATACCTTTTTTGTCACACTACGTTATAAATTTGTATAAAATAGATATTCTTTTTAATCGTATAGTAAAATATTTTTTTCTATCCATCCATATTTAATCTTTTGACTTTTGTTTTTCGTATAACTCTGTTATCGCCTCGAGTCCTGCACTTTTTTTTTTATCTTAACACCATATAAGTTGCAGACATAAAGAACTCTCAAGTTAAAGCATTTTAGGTAATTGATTATCCTGATGGATTGTAACTTGTAAAAAAACAAAACTTACTAGATAATGTACTCACTTCGTAACTAAACTATTTTTATTTCAATTTAATTGGCTGTTTATTATCATAATCAATATCATTATCAATGATATATGATAAAGTTATTGATTACGAAACGTAAGGAATAAATCTGAGCAAAGATTAGAGAACACAATAAGAACTCTTATTATAAAATTTACTGTAAGAACATATATATCTCGCAACTGCTATTCTTCCCCCAAACTGTAAAAACTGGTCTATTTGTGTTCTGTTTATCTTTATGTGTTCGCGTTGGTCAAAGCTAACAGGTCGTAACCTTTACAACTAACGACTCCAAAGCTAACAAACATTGTTCTCTGGATCAACTAAGATATGGAATTCCTAGTGTCAACAATCGGAGCCGATATAACTTTTTTGATATTGAAAACTTTGATTCTATACATTCCGTATTTTATTTGCTTGTGGCAGTACCGCAGTTTATTATTATTATTATTACTCCGGCAAGGAATTTATACAATCGAGTCTATTTATTTACTTATTTGTTTGTCTCTGTCACTGGACAGGATTGCGTCAAAACTAGTCGACGGATATTGACGAAATTTTCACCAATCTAAGGGTACTGGACGGCCCCACTAGATTTTGGAGATAATCCAGATCCGGATCTGGATTCTAATTTAATTGTTTATCAGTCTGACAGTGGACAGGATTATGTCAAAACTACTCCACGGATTTTTACGAAATTTCCACAACAGAGAGATATTAGGCCATGGACAACTCCGTTAACCTTTGGCTGAGGTCAGAACTCTCTGATAACTCTTTATTATTATTATTATTATTATTATTATTATTATTATTATTATTATTATTATTATTATTATTATTATTATTATTATTTTTATTATTATTATTATTATTATTATTATTATTATTATTATTATTATTATTATTATTATTATTATTCTCACCTTTTTTCATTTGTTTGATGTCAGCTACTCCCCCAAACATAGGGGAAGTGCCTTGGTATATGGATGGATTATTATTATTATTATTATTATTATTATTATTATTATTATTATTATTATTATTATTATTATTATTATTATTAATATTATTATTATTATTATTATTATTATTATTATTATTATTATTATTATTATTATACACAAATTGAATTTTTCCAATAACAATTACGTTTATGTAAATTGCAACGTGTATTCACATATTTGTGTGTGTGTATTTGATTACACTGTATCTTACTACCAGCGCCCATGCATAGGAAAAGTCTCTTAATTCGGTGTATTAAAGTTAATTTTAACAGTGTTGTAATGATTCAGGTTTCATTGTAGAGACAAAATACTGTTGTTTTTCTCGAATTGGTAAAAACTTAAAATACTTAAAATGGATAATGCATAGTCTTATGAAAGTATATAGTCTCCGTAGATTAATTTTCTTTGTATTCAAAACTAAGTTCATCTCATTTTCAATAATGTATAGTTAAATGACATTCACACCAACTATGATATATTTAACGTAAGTTTTTTTTTCATTATCAATAGAAACTTTTTAATCTTTTCTTGATTAAATTTTTGGTGTTTTTTAATGGTTTTCCTTAATCATGTTAAAGAACATTTTGACCTATCTCTTTTGCTGATCCCAAAACAAGATTTATTAAATTAATGTTCACATATTCTTAACTTTCTTTCATTAAATTTTTCATTAAATGCTAGAGAGTTTATTTATATATATATATATATGTATATATATATATATATATATATACAAGTATATATATATATATATATATATACTTGTATATATATATATATATATATACTTGTATATATATATATATATATATATATGTATATATATATATATATATATATGTATATATATACATGCATGTGTATGTGTGTATACATATATATTTGGGTTTGTTTCTGCATTAAACTTGGAAACTACATCTCAGTTATTTTTTTCTCTTTCTTTCGGTTACCATAGGAATGAATTTATTATAAATAATGCTAATAATACGGATTAAAAGATGCAAATTATTATAATGCTTATAATAACGAGGCTTATAAAAGCAACTTTGCAATTCAAAGTTAATTATATGTTGTGCTTTTGGGCAAAGTAAGAATAAGAATGGTTATCACTCCCTAAATACTAGTCTCCTATTTAAGATCCCTTCAGATAGGCCAATAGACAGACCTTGACAGCATAGCTGACGTTCCTTTCAATTTAGCATGTTTGAATGCACCTTACCCCCTTCCTCTTAACACATTAGGTATTTCATTAGATGTTTAATAAGCAGATGGAATTAGCAAATATATTCTTGGAATTCCCATCGTCAAGAATTTCTAATTTCTCCTGTCACCCCTAAAGACCTGGTATCCCAAATGCCTCAAGGGTTTGTAGTGTCATTCTCCCTTACAGGATTTTATACATCCCGCTTTCAATCATTAAATCCTTCCGTGATTAATCTGATTCCTTTTCATTCGAAGCACTTCTGGCATTTATATCCTCTAGGCTTTTATCAGCACATCTTTTGACATTTTTATATAGATATAATCAATTAAAAGAGTCTATGGTTGAATTGCTATTGAGATTTTGTATTACCTTTTCAATTCTAAAAATTTTTCCTTTTATCATAATTATGTGTTTTGTTTATTTTGGGGATTATAAGTCATCTGAGTTACCGATTCACATGTCACTTTTCCCATTTTCACTTTGTTTGAATTTTAAAGCATGGGTGGCTTTCTATGTGATCTTATTTAGTATTTTATGATAAAAATTACTCCAGTTTTGTAAGAATATACATTTATCCTCAATATGTTTTATGTATACTGTATATATACATATTATATATGTATGTGCGTGTATGTATGAAGTATAAGTAATAAAATATTCTATAAATATGTCGAATGACATTAAAAGAAAATATATATAACAATAGAAAAAATTTAAATACTTATGTCCAATGATTACCAAATTTTGCTAATCATAATGAGATTACAAGTCGGTTAATCGTTGCATTACAATTTATTTGTATAACTGATAATGGCACGTTGCAATCTTGTAAACAAATTTTTTACCAAATAGGACCAAAACCACTATTAAAAAGACAGATGTTCCCTCTACAGGCTCTCTCCCATTACTGTGCGAGTGCCCTTGAAGGTTTGTATCGAGCTGAGTGCTGTTATATATATATGTGGGTCCTTGAATTCCATTTGCAATTTAGGTTTGTGTGTGCGTTCCCATAACTTGGGTAAGGAGTGTTTACTTTAACCCTGATTGCTATCAGGATTTAAATACTCATTCTTTTGATCCTATTGCATGGCCAGAAGAATTAGTTCTTATAAGAAAAGGTCAATTTAGACGAAAAGTGATATTATGGTAAAACGAGGCCCGAGAATCCTCCACTGTATAATAGAGAGCAAGTTTATGTGTGTGTGTGTATATATATATATATATATATATATATATGTATATATATATATATATTCTTTTTTTTCTTCCTGTCACGCTGAGCGGCAGGGGGAGTGGGGGTATTTTTACCCTGGTGGGAGGGGGTACCCTATAAGCTATACTCGGAAAACATAATCTGCCACAAATTTCAGGACCAGCAGGTTGTAGTTTGGAAATGTGCGGCGGTGGGGGAGTGGGAGGGGGGGGGGTGGCCGTTGAATCTATGTGTGTGCATATCTATCTAGATATTTAGCCGTCATTTGTGACGGGTCGAGTACACCAGTTAACAAAAGAATAATCAATTGGGTAAATTAATTTTACATGTGCTTTTTAGCTACTAAGACTAAAATCTGAAGAGACAGGACCCCTTCTAACTTGCGTTAATACTTGAACTTTAGTATTAAAAAGAATCGTGAATGGCGAAGCCTTCTGGTCTTGTAACCCAAGCGACAGTGATTTCCGGCAAAGTTGAAAGACATTTTCAGAACGTTATTAAAACAGTTTCAGGCGCCTTTGTGCTATCAAAGAAAATGTGTCTGAAACTGGAGTCATTTCTGGGAAGAAGAATATCATTATATATTTTAACTTTCATTATTATTATTATTATTATTATTATTATTATTATTATTATTATTATTATTATTATTATTATTATTATTATTATTATTATTATTATTATTATTATTATTATTATTATTCGGTTTTGTTGTATTTGAATGATTTAAACCAAATATCTCTCGTCAGTTGTGATATTATTTTCAAATGAAAGTTTTTGAAATAATATTACAGTTTGACAAATGTCAACTTAAAAATCTTTGGCTGTTTGAGAGAGAGAGAGAGAGAGAGAGAGAGAGAGAGAGAGAGAGAGAGAGAGAATATGTTTCTGGACTAAAATTATTCATGAATTCATTACATAAATATTCATGTGGTAGAGTCAGTTATTGGCTACGTGTCACTTCACTAAAGAGTGATGTTATTCCAACATTTGTTAACAAACGTTCGGTATTGATTTTGAATTCAGTGATTAAAAGTTGTATACTGTATATGTAGTATGAACCATATGAACGATGTCAATTAGATATTTACATAACCTTTGATATATATATATATATATATATATATATATATATACATATATACATTATTGAGCTTCGTGGGTACAACCACGTTTCGGTTTTAAAGCTTTGGGCCATTCAATACATCCGGAAGTTTTCTCTTCCCTGTCTCACGCTTTCTCCCAGAACTTCCTCCTTTCTCTTCAAGTTGGCAAACAAATTGTAAACTCTTAACATCAATCTTTTCGCTTGGGCGAGTTTCTTTTTTTTTTCTTTTTGCATAAAGAGTGTATCTTTAAAACCAACCATGCATACTCAACTCGTGCCCAGATAGCAACACACAGCACAAGAATATCAGTGAAAAAAAATAGAGATGAAAACGAAGGAAGGATAAGAGGAAGAGAAAAAAATATAGAAAGAAATGAGGTGAGGTCGAGAAAAATAGAATGTCTTGGAAAATAGACCGCAAATGAGACTGTACTTTGCTTGAAAGGAAGATACCAGAAAGAGTCTGAAACAAAATCCAGAAATCTTGGAGGAGCTCGGTATGAATATGGTAATTCTTGACCAAGATGTTTTACAAATTCAATTTATACAAGAACTAGACTTTTTAAAGACGACGGTATTCTCTTTCTAATTTTCAGAAATTAAACGATGTTTTACTAAAATTATTCTCTCAATTCCCGAAGCTGGGAGGACTTTCAAGAAGAGTTTACCGAAGAAAACATTTGCTAATTGTACAAATTTCATGATTGGAATTCTATGGGAATTTAGAAAGTTCACAATTGGTATTCCATGGGAACTTAGAAAGTTTATGATTGGAATTCCTTGGGAATTTAGAAAGTTCACATTTGGTATTCCATGGGATATAGAAAGTTCACGATTGGAATTGCATGGGAATCTAGGAAGTTCGCGATTGGAATTGCATGGAAATTTAGAAAGTTCATGATTGGAATTTCATGGGAATTTTGAAAGTTCACGATTGGAATTCCATGGAAATTTAAAAAGTTCACGATATGAATTCCATGGGAATTTAGAAAGTTCACAATTGGTATTCCTTGGGAACTTAGAAAGTTCACGATTGGAATTGCTTGGGAATTTACGAAGTTCATGATTGGAATTGCTTGGGAATATAGAAAGTTAACGATTGGAATTGCATGGGAATTTAGAAAGCTCACGATTGGAATTTCATGGGATTTTAGAAAGTTCATGATTGAAATTCCATGGGAATTTAGAAAGTTCACGATAGGAATTCCATGGAAATTTAGAAAGGTCACGATTAGAATTGCATGGGAATTTAGCAGGTTCACAATTGGAATTCCAAGGGAATTTAGAAAGCTCAAGATTGGAATTCTATGGGAATTTTGAAAGTTCACGATTGGAATTCCACTGGAATTTAAAAAGTTCACGATTGAAACTCCATGGTAATTTAGAAAGTTCACGATTAGCATTCCATGAGAATTTAGAAATTTAACGATTGGAATTCAATTGGAATTTAGAAAGTTCATGATAGGAATTCCATGGGAATTCAGAAGGTTCACGATAGGAATTCCTTGGGAATTTAGAAAGTTCACGATTGGAATTCCATGGGAATTTAGAAAGTTCACGATTGAAATTCCATGGGAATTTAGAAAGTTCATGATAAGAACTCCATGGGAATTTAAATAGTTCACGATTGGAATATCATGGGAATTTAGAAAGTTCAAGTTTGATATAGTATGGGAACTTATAAGTTCACAATTGGTATTCCATGGGAAGTTAAAAAGTTCACGATTGCCATTCCATTGGAATTTAGAAAGTTCACTCCTGGTATTCCATGGGAACTTATAATGTTCACGTGGGAAAACCTTGGAAACTTAAAAAACTCACAATTGAAAATTCATGAGAATTTAGAAATTCCACGAAAGATATTCCATTTGTACTTACAAAGTATTGATTGAAATTCGATGGAAACATTGAAGGTTCCTGTTGAAATTCCGTTTGAACTTAGAAAGTTCACGGATAAAAATCATTGGAAATTTAAAAAGTCAACGATGGAAATTCCATGGTAACTTCATGTAGAGTATCTCTCTCTCTCTCTCTCTCTCTCTCTCTCTCTCTCTCTCTCTCTCTCTCTGTGTGTGTGTGCAAAAGAGGTATCATAATAGATGAAGATACAATAGGTGAATGCATTGTATCAATAAAAACTCTCTCTCTCTCTCTCTCTCTCTCTCTCTCTCTCTCTCTCTCTCTCTCTCTCTCTCTCTTTCTTTCAAGATAATCATATATGGTCGACTATTATCTCAAAATCTCAAAAATAAATTTCGAGAACTGTTTTCCTTCAAAAGTGAACCCGGCTTTTGCTTGATATGCAAAACCCTCTTCTCCTGCTCAGAATAGCATGAAATATAAAACAAAGCAGCTATACTTCCAGGTCTAATTAAGGTGGATAGACATAAAACTACCTTTCAAAGTTTATGAAACTTGTTTGTTCAGCATTGTCAATACAGTGCAAAGTTAATATTACAAGTGGAAGTCTGCTCCTCGTGCAATCAACAACACAAACAATCGGGAACACTCATACATACATTCACACACCTACACCCACACTTTATATATATATATATATATATATATATATATATATATATATATATATATATATATATATATATATATATATATATATATATATATATATATATATATAAGAATTTTTTCCATCTTGGCCACTTCGCAGAGTAACCTCGACATAGTAATAATGGAGGCAATATTCCAGCACAAACTAAAACCAAACCTGGGCCGGGCAAAGTACGAAATAAATTGTGTTTAATTTTATTTCTAGTGAGTTTATAGCGCTGGCGCTTTGATCTTTTATTTTGTATTTAGATTGATTTTATAGTTTTATGTTAATTTCTTATTTTTATTTCATAAAGTTTTTGTATGTTCATTTTAAATTTTCTGTTTTAAATATTCATCATATTATGTTTTAACTTATACATTGTATCCTACTTTAGGCTCTGATGATGGAAATAGATTTTCCGAAAGCTAAGCAATAAAGATGTATATCATAACCCTGGTACTATTATTCGTATTGAAACTCCGCTTTCCACGGAATAAATCAATAGCTGATGTGATTACGCAAAGATATGGACGATCAGTGCTTTCTCTTCATCGAAGTACAGAGCGCCAAGACTACGTACAAACTCAAGAAACTTTCAAGTGATCTTCATTTTCTGAATTGTTGCCACGCCCAAGACCTTGTTCTTAATTTTCTGCGTTTTAAGTTGTCTAATAGAAATCTTCAACGCACCCGTAGTTATTGAAATTGTCAAAAACATTTTTTATCTTGTGAGATTTGAGCTAAGCAAAGAAGTATTACTGTCTGTCAGGAATCCCTCCAAAACCAGCAACAACTGTTAAAATCCAAATTGTCTTATTTTGATTTTATACATTTAAGTAATCTTATTGAAACTAACAATTGTAAGTCAATTCAACATGTAAGGTATATCCAACAAAGGAAGCTAAAAAACTTGGGGTATGTATATGATTGTAATGTGTCTAGTGATAAGGTTATATTAAATTTTTCTAAGGTGGTATTAACAGATATTCAAAAATCTGCTCTTGCCAAGGGCTTAAAGTTTGTTTTCCCCCCCTCGACGTTTAAACTATGTTCAGCACTTTTTACAGTTCGAAAAATTTTACAAAACCATTTCTACTCTAGATTTTTATAATCCCTTGACTAAGGGAATTGGGTATTTTAAGCAGTCACTAAGGTATTTGGCTAACTGGTCATTCTATTCTTTTAATCCATTCAACAATAAAAAATATTCAGACAAGGAACCTATTGGAATTCTTAAGAACTTGTCAAATAACGATGATCTTGTAATAACTAGACCTGACAAGGGTAATGGTGTTGTACTATTGGATAAAAATACTTATGTTGGGAAGATGGTGGACATTTTAAATGAGAGGTCAAAATTTGCTCCGTTAACATCTGATACTTTTTCGTATCTTCTGAAATATGAAGATAAGGTTAACAGGTTCCTAAGAAAATTAAAGAATAATGGTGTCACTGAAAACGGAACTTTCCAATCTCTATACTGCTCAGGATCTAGGCTAGGAATTATGTACGGACTGCCAAAGGTTCATAAAAATAATTGTCCTTTAAGACCTATTTTGTCTGCTTGTGTGACGCACAATTATAATATAGCTAAATTTTTGGTTCCGGTAATAGCCCCAATAACAGTGAATGAATATACAGTGAAGGATTCTTTTTCATTTGCTAAAGAAATGTCAAACTTAAACTTGGGAAAATGTAAAATGGCAAGCTTTGACGTGGAGTCTCTTTTCACTAATATTCCTTTGACTGAAACAATAGATATTTGCGTGGAAGGGCTGTTTGGAGACGAAGAACAAGTGAATGGCTTTACAGGAAAGGAGATGAAGGAACTGTTGGATTGTCTGCTAAGGATTGTGTGTTTTTATTTGATAAAAAGTTTTATGTACAGGTTGATGGCTGTGCTATGGGACCTAGTCTCGCCAATGCCTTTCTTGCCTATTATGAAGACATCTGGTTAAATGAATGCCCTACTGATTTTAAACCTCTTTTTTTATAGACGGTATGTCGACGACACGTTTTTATTATTTCGTAGCCCAAGTCATGTCCAATTGTTTTTAAACTATTTGAATTCCAAACACCAAAATATAAATTTTACTAGTGAAGTGGAAATGGATGGTAACATATCTTTCCTTGACATCAACATTCATAAATTTGGTACTGGGTTTAACACACCTGTCTACAGGAAACCAACGTTCACAGGCTTATGCACTAAATTCTCCTCTTTTATTCCTATACAATATAAGAGAAATCTTATCTGTACTCTCACATATAGAGCGTATAACCTTTGCTCTAATTACCTCAACATTCATAAGGAACTGACGTATATTAAAAAACTACTTTATAACAATGGATTCCCGTATAATTTTACTGATACTTACATAGGGAAAACACTAAGCAAACTCACGCTACCACCTTGTGAAAGGAAACTAATTGCTCCTCGGAAAAATATCTTCTTTTCTATTCCATATCTGGGGTCCCACAGTTTTAAAATACGAAATCATTGCAGTAGAATTGTGAGTGAATTTTATCCTCAGGTATCATTGAAGATCGTGTTTTCCCCCTCAAATGCTATGAGCAAATTTTTCAAATTTAAAGACTGGGTCTCAGATGATCTTTGTTCGGGTGTCATATATAAATATAAGTGTAATCGCTGTAATGCATCGTATATTGGAAAAAAGTGAAAGACATTACCGTGCAAGATTCTCTGAACACTTCGGTCGCTCACCTAGAACGGGTAATTATATGGCAAAACCACCCCATTCAGCCATCAGAGACCATTCCGTAGGTGAGGACCACCCTATGTCCAAGGGGAATTTTTCCATCTTGGCCACTTCGCAGAGTAACCTCGACTTAGTAATAATGGAGGCAATATTCCAGCACAAACTAAAACCAAACCTGGGCCGGGCAACGTACGAATTAAATTGTGTTTAATTTTATTTCTTGTGAGTTTATAGCGCTGGCGCTTCGATCTTTTATTTTGTATTTAGATTGATTTTATAGTTTTATGTTAATTTCTTATTTTTATTTCATAAAGTTTTTGTATGTTCATTTTAAATTTTCTGTTTTAAATATTCATCATATTATGTTATAACTTATACATTGTATCCTATTTTAGGCTCTGATGATGGAAATAGATTTTCCGAAAGCTAAGCAATAAAGATGTATATCATAACCCTGGTACTATTATTCGTATTGAAACTCCGCTTTCCACGGAATAAATCAATAGCTGATGTGATTACGCAACGATATGGACGACCAGTGCTTTCTCTTCATCGAAGTACAGAGCGCCAAGACTACGTACAAACTCAAGAAACTTTCAAGTGATCTTTATTTTCTGAATTGTTGCCACGCCCAAGACCTTGTTCCTGATTTTCTGCGTTTTAAGTTGTCTAATAGAAATCTTCAACGCACCCGTAGTTATAGAAATTGTCAAAAAAAATTTTTACCTTGTGAGATTTGAGCTAAGCAAAGAAGTATTACTGTCTGTCAGGAATCCCTCCAAAACCAGCGACAACTGTTAAAATCCAAATTGTCTTATCTTGATTTTATACATTTAAGTAATCTTATTGAAACTAACAATTGTAAGTCAATTCAACATATAAGGCATATCCAACAAAGGAAGCTAAAAAACTTGGGGTATGTAGATGATTGTAATGTGTCTAGTGATAAGGTGATATTTAATTTTTTCTAAGGTGTTATTAACAGATATTCAAAAATCTGCTCTTGCCAAGGGCTTAAAGTTTGTTTTCCCCCCTTGACGTTTAAACTATGTTCAGCACTTTTTACAGTTCGAAAAATTTTACAAAACTATCTCTACTCTAGATTTTTATGATCCCTTAAGTAAGGGAATCGGGTATTTTAAGCAGTCACTAAGGTATTTGGCTAACTGGTCATTCTATTCTTTTAATCCATTCAGCAATAACAAATATTCTGACAAGGAAACTATTGGAATTCTTAAGAACTTGTCAAATAACGATGATCTTGTAATAACTAAACCTGACAAGGGTAATGGTGTTGTACTATTGGATAAAAATACTTATGTTGGGAAGATGGTGGACATTTTAAATGACAGGTCAAAATTTGCTCCGTTAACATCTGATACTTTTTCGTATCTTCTGAAATATGAATATAAGGTTAACAGGTTCCTAAGAAAATTAAAGAATAATGGTGTCATTGAAAACGGAACTTTCCAATCTCTATACTGCTCAGGATCTAGGCCAGGAATTATGTACGGACTGCCAAAGGTTCATAAAAATAATTGTCCTTTAAGACCTATTTTGTCTGCTTCTGTGACGCACAATTATAATATAGCTAAATTTCTGGTTCCGGTAATAGCCCCAATAACAGTGAATGAATATACAGTGAAGGATTCTTTTTCATTTGCTAAAGAAATGTCAAACTTAAACTTGGGAAAATGTACAATGGCAAGCTTTGACGTGGAGTCTCTTTTCACTAATATTCCTTTGACTGAAACAATAGATATTTGCGTGGAAGGGCTGGTTGGAGACGAAGAACAAGTGAATGGCTTTACAGGAAAGGAGATGAAGGAACTGTTGGGATTGTCTGCTAAGGATTGTGTGTTTTTATTTGATAAAAAGTTTTATGTACAGGTTGATGGCTGTGCTATGGGACTTAGTCTCGCAAATGCCTTTCTTGCCTATTATGAAGACATCTGGTTAAATGAATGCCCTACTGATTTTAAACCTCTTTTTTATAGACGGTATGTCGACGACACGTTTTTATTATTTCGTAGCCCAAGTCATGTCCAATTGTTTTTAAACTATTTGAATTCCAAACACCAAAATACAAATTTTACTAGTGAAGTGGAAATGGATGGTAACATATCTTTCCTTGACATCAACATTCATAAATTTGGTACTGGGTTTAACACATCTGTCTACAGGAAACCAACGTTCACAGGCTTATGCACTAAATTCTCCTCTTTTATTCCTATACAATATAAGAGAAATCTTATCTGTACTCTCACATATAGAGCGTATAACCTTTGCTCTAATTACCTCAACATTCATAAGGAACTGACGTATATTAAAAAACTACTTTATAACAATGGATTCCCGTATAATTTTACTGATACTTATAGAGGGAAAACACTAAGCAAACTCACGCTACCACCTTGTGAAAGGAAACTAATTGCTCCTCGGAAAAATATCTTCTTTTCTATTCCATATCTGGGGTCCCACAGTTTTAAAATACGAAATCATTGCAGTAGAATTGTGAGTGAATTTTATCCTCAGGTATCATTGAAGATCGTGTTTTCATCCTCAAATGCTATGAGCAAATTTTTCAAACTTAAAGACTGGGTCTCAGATGATCTTTGTTCGGGTGTCATATATAAATATAAGTTTAATCGCTGTAATGCATCGTATATTGGAAAAAAGTGAAAGACATTACCGTGCAAGATTCTCTGAACACTTCGGTCGCTCACCTAGAACGGGTAATTATATGGCAAAACCACCCCATTCAGCCATCAAAGACCATTCCGTAGGTGAGGACCACCCTATGTCCAAGGGGAATTTTTCCATCTTGGCCACTTCGCAGAGTAACCTCGACTTAGTAATAATGTAGGCAATATTCCAGCACAAACTAAAACCAAACCTGGGCCGGGCAACGTACGAATTAAATTGTGTTTAATTTTATTTCTTGTGAGTTTATAGCGCTGGCGCTTTGATCTTTTATTTTGTATTTAGATTGATTATATAGTTTTATGTTAATTTCTTATTTTTATTTCATAAAGTTTTTGTATGTTCATTTTAAATTTTCTGTTTTAAATATTCATCATATTATGTTTTAACTTATACATTGTATCCAATTTTAGGCTCTGATGATGGAAATAGATTTTCCGAAAGCTAAGCAATAAAGATGTATATCATAACCCTGGTACTATTATTCGTATTGAAACTCCGCTTTCCACGGAATAAATCAATAGCTGATGTGATTACGCAACGATATGGACGACCAGTGCTTTCTCTTCATCGAAGTACAGAGCGCCAAGACTACGTACAAACTCAAGAAACTTTCAAGTGATCTTCATTTTCTGAATTGTTGCCACGCCCAAGACCTTGTTCCTAATTTTCTGCGTTTTAAGTTGTCTAATAGAAATCTTCAACGCACCCGTAGTTATTGAAATTGTCAAAAACATTTTTTATCTTGTGAGATTTGAGCTAAGCAAAGAAGTATTACTGTCTGTCAGGATTCCCTCCAAAACCAGCGACAACTGTTAAAATCCAAATTGTCTTATCTTGATTTTATACATTTAAGTAATCTTATTGAAACTAACAATTGTAAGTCAATTCAACATGTACGGTATATCCAACAAAGGAAGCTAAAAAACTTGGGGTATGTAGATGATTGTAATGTGTCTAGTGATAAGGTGATATTTAATTTTTCTAAGGTGGTATTAACAGATATTCAAAAATCTGCTCTTGCCAAGGGCTTAAAGTTTGTTTTCCCCCCTCGACGTTTAAACTATGTTCAGCACTTTTTACAGTTCGAAAAATTTTACAAAACCATCTCTACTCTAGATTTTTATGATCCCTTAAGTAAGGGAATCGGGTATTTTAAGCAGTCACTAAGGTATTTGGCTAACTGGTCATTCTATTCTTTTAATCCATTCAGCAATAACTAATATTCAGACAAGGAAACTATTGGAATTCTTAAGAACTTGTCAAATAACGATGATCTTGTAATAACTAAACCTGACAAGGGTAATGGTGTTGTACTATTGGATAAAAATACTTATGTTGGGAAGATGGTGGACATTTTAAATGACAGGTCAAAATTTGCTCCGTTAACATCTGATACTTTTTCGTATCTTCTGAAATATGAATATAAGGTTAACAGGTTCCTAAGAAAATTAAAGAATAATGGTGTCATTGAAAACGGAACTTTCCAATCTCTATACTGCTCAGGATCTAGGCCAGGAATTATGTACAGACTGCCGAAGGTTCATAAAAATAATTGTCTTTTAAGACCTATTTTGTCTGCTTGTGGGACGCACAATTATAATATAGCTAAATTTTTGGTTCCGGTAATAGCCCCAATAACAGTGAATGAATATACAGTGAAGGATTCTTTTTCATTTGCTAAAGAAATGTCAAACTTAAACTTGGGAAAATGTACAATGGCAAGCTTTGACGTGGAGTCTCTTTTCACTAATATTCCTTTGACTGAGACCATAGATATTTGCGTGGAAGGGCTGTTTAGAGACGAAGAACAAGTGAATGGCTTTACAAGAAAGTAGATGAAGGAACTGTTGGGATTGTCTGCTAAGGATTGCTTGTTTTTATTTGATAAAAAGTTTTATGTACAGGTTGATGGTTGTGCTATGGGTAGCCCTATGGGACCTAGTCTCGCAAATGCCTTTCTTGCCTATTATGAAGACATCTGGTTAAATGAATGCCATACTGATTTTAAACCTCCTTTTTATAGACGGTATGTCGACGACACGTTTTTATTATTTCGTAACCCAAGTCATGTCCAATTGTTTTTTAACTATTTGAATTCCAAACACGAAAATATAAATTTTACTAGTGAAGTGGAAATGGATGGTAACATATCTTTCCTTGACATCAACATTTATATATTTGGTACTGGTTTTAACACATCTGTCTACAGGAAACCAACGTTCACAGGCTTATGCACTAAATTCTCCTCTTTTATTCCTATACAATATAAGAGAAATCTTATCTGTACTCTCACATATAGAGCGAATAACCTTTGCTCTAATTACCTCAACATTCACAAGGAACTGACGTATATCAAAAAACTACTTTATAACAATGGATTCCCGTATAATTTTACTGATACTTATATAGAGAAAACACTAAGCAAACTCACGCTACCACCTTGTGAAAGGAAACTAATTGCTCCTCGGAAAAATATCTTCTTTTCTATTCCATATCTGGGGTCCCACACTTTTAAAATACGAAATCATTGCAGTAGAATTGTGAGTGAATTTTATCCTCAGGTATCATTGAAGATCGTGTTTTCCCCCTCAAATGCTATGAGCAAATTTTTCAAATTTAAAGACTGGGTCTCAGATGATCTTTGTTCGGGTGTCATATATAAATATAAGTGTAATCGCTGTAATGCATCGTATATTGGAAAAAGTGAAAGACATTACCGTGCAAGATTGTCTGAGCACTTCGGTCGCTCACCTACAACGGGTAATTATATGGCAAAACCACCCCATTCAGCCATCAGAGACCATTCCGTAGGTGAGGACCACCCTATGTCCAAGGGGAATTTTTCCATCTTGGACACTTTGCAGAGTAACCTCGACTTAGTAATAATGGAGGCAATATTCCAGCACAAACTAAAACCAAACCTGGGCTGGCCAACGTACGAATTAAATTGTGTTTAATTTTATTTCTAGTGAGTTTATAGCGCTGGCGCTTTGATCTTTTATTTTGTATTTAGATTGATTTTATAGTTTTATGTTAATTTCTTATTTTTATTTCATAAAGTTTTTGTATATTCGTTTTAAGTTTTCTGTTTTAAATATTCATCATACTATGTTTTAACTTATACATTGTATCCTATTTTAGGCTCTGATGATGGAAATAGATTTTCCGAAAGCTAAGCAATAAAGATGTATATCATAACCCTGGTACTATTATTCGTATTGAAACTCCGCTTTCCACAGAATAAATCAATAGCTGATGTGATTACGCAACGTTATGGACGATCAGTGCTTCCTCTTTATCGAAGTACAGAGCGCCAAGACTACGTACAAACTCAAGAAACTTTCAAGTGATCTTCATTTTCTGAATTGTTGCCACGCCCAAGACCTTGTTCCTAATTTTCTGCGTATTAAGTTGTCTAATAGAAATCTTCAACGCACCCGTAGTTATAGAAATTGTCAAAAGCATTTTTTATCTTGTGAGATTCGAGCTAAGCAAAGAGGTATTACTGTCTGTCAGAAATCCCTCCAAAACCTGCAACAACTGTTAAAATCCAAATTGTCTTATCTTGATTTTATACATTTAAGTAATCTTATTGAAACTAACAATTGTAAGTCAATTCAACATGTAAGGCATATCCAACAAAGGAAGCTAAAAAACTTGGGGTATGTAGATGATTGTAATGTGTCTAGTGATAAGGTGATATTTAATTTTTCTAAGGTGGTATTAACAGATATTAAAAAATCTGCTCTTGCCAAGGGCTTAAAGTTTGTTTTCCCCCCTCGTCGTTTAAACTATGTTCAGCACTTTTCACAGTTCGAAAAATTTTACAAAACCATTTCTACTCTAGATTTTTATGATCCCTTGAGTAAGGGAATCAGGTATTTTAAGCAGTCACTAAGGTGTTTGGCTAACTGGTCATTCTATTCTTTTAATCCATTCAACAATAACAAATATTCAGACAAGGAAACTATTGGAATTCTTAAGAACTTGTCAAATAACGATGATCTTGTAATAACTAGAACTGACAAGGGTAATGGTGTTGTACTAATGGATAAAAATACTCATGTTGGGAAGATGGTGGACATTTTAAATGACAGGTCAAAATTTGCTCCGTTAACATCTGATACTTTTTCGTATCTTCTGAAATATGAAGATAAGGTTAACAGGTTCCTAAGAAAATTAAAGAATAATGGTGTCATTGAAAACGGAACTTTCCAATCTCTATACTGCTCAGGATCTAGGCCAGGAATTATGTACGGACTGCCAAAGGTTCATAAAAATAATTGTCCTTTAAGACCTATTTTGTCTGCTTGTGGGACGCACAATTATAATATAGCTAAATTTTTGGTTCCGGTAATAGCCCCAATAACAGTGAATGAATATACAGTGAAGGATTCTTTTTCATTTGCTAAAGAAAATTCAAACTTAAACTTGGGAAAATGTACAATGGCAAGCTTTGACGTGGAGTCTCTTTTCACTAATATTCCTTTGACTGAAACAATAGATATTTGCGTGGAAGGGCTGGTTGGAGACGAAGAACAAGTGAATGGCTTTACAGGAAAGGAGATGAAGGAACTGTTGGGATTGTCTGCTAAGGATTGTGTGTTTTTATTTGATAAAAAGTTTTATGTACAGGTTGATGGCTGTGCTATGGGACTTAGTCTCGCAAATGCCTTTCTTGCCTATTATGAAGACATCTGGTTAAATGAATGCCCTACTGATTTTAAACCTCTTTTTTATAGACGGTATGTCGACGACACGTTTTTATTATTTCGTAGCCCAAGTCATGTCCAATTGTTTTTAAACTATTTGAATTCCAAACACCAAAATACAAATTTTACTAGTGAAGTGGAAATGGATGGTAACATATCTTTCCTTGACATCAACATTCATAAATTTGGTACTGGGTTTAACACATCTGTCTACAGGAAACCAACGTTCACAGGCTTATGCACTAAATTCTCCTCTTTTATTCCTATACAATATAAGAGAAATCTTATCTGTACTCTCACATATAGAGCGTATAACCTTTGCTCTAATTACCTCAACATTCATAAGGAACTGACGTATATTAAAAAACTACTTTATAACAATGGATTCCCGTATAATTTTACTGATACTTATAGAGGGAAAACACTAAGCAAACTCACGCTACCACCTTGTGAAAGGAAACTAATTGCTCCTCGGAAAAATATCTTCTTTTCTATTCCATATCTGGGGTCCCACAGTTTTAAAATACGAAATCATTGCAGTAGAATTGTGAGTGAATTTTATCCTCAGGTATCATTGAAGATCGTGTTTTCATCCTCAAATGCTATGAGCAAATTTTTCAAACTTAAAGACTGGGTCTCAGATGATCTTTGTTCGGGTGTCATATATAAATATAAGTTTAATCGCTGTAATGCATCGTATATTGGAAAAAAGTGAAAGACATTACCGTGCAAGATTCTCTGAACACTTCGGTCGCTCACCTAGAACGGGTAATTATATGGCAAAACCACCCCATTCAGCCATCAAAGACCATTCCGTAGGTGAGGACCACCCTATGTCCAAGGGGAATTTTTCCATCTTGGCCACTTCGCAGAGTAACCTCGACTTAGTAATAATGTAGGCAATATTCCAGCACAAACTAAAACCAAACCTGGGCCGGGCAACGTACGAATTAAATTGTGTTTAATTTTATTTCTTGTGAGTTTATAGCGCTGGCGCTTTGATCTTTTATTTTGTATTTAGATTGATTATATAGTTTTATGTTAATTTCTTATTTTTATTTCATAAAGTTTTTGTATGTTCATTTTAAATTTTCTGTTTTAAATATTCATCATATTATGTTTTAACTTATACATTGTATCCAATTTTAGGCTCTGATGATGGAAATAGATTTTCCGAAAGCTAAGCAATAAAGATGTATATCATAACCCTGGTACTATTATTCGTATTGAAACTCCGCTTTCCACGGAATAAATCAATAGCTGATGTGATTACGCAACGATATGGACGACCAGTGCTTTCTCTTCATCGAAGTACAGAGCGCCAAGACTACGTACAAACTCAAGAAACTTTCAAGTGATCTTCATTTTCTGAATTGTTGCCACGCCCAAGACCTTGTTCCTAATTTTCTGCGTTTTAAGTTGTCTAATAGAAATCTTCAACGCACCCGTAGTTATTGAAATTGTCAAAAACATTTTTTATCTTGTGAGATTTGAGCTAAGCAAAGAAGTATTACTGTCTGTCAGGATTCCCTCCAAAACCAGCGACAACTGTTAAAATCCAAATTGTCTTATCTTGATTTTATACATTTAAGTAATCTTATTGAAACTAACAATTGTAAGTCAATTCAACATGTACGGTATATCCAACAAAGGAAGCTAAAAAACTTGGGGTATGTAGATGATTGTAATGTGTCTAGTGATAAGGTGATATTTAATTTTTCTAAGGTGGTATTAACAGATATTCAAAAATCTGCTCTTGCCAAGGGCTTAAAGTTTGTTTTCCCCCCTCGACGTTTAAACTATGTTCAGCACTTTTTACAGTTCGAAAAATTTTACAAAACCATCTCTACTCTAGATTTTTATGATCCCTTAAGTAAGGGAATCGGGTATTTTAAGCAGTCACTAAGGTATTTGGCTAACTGGTCATTCTATTCTTTTAATCCATTCAGCAATAACTAATATTCAGACAAGGAAACTATTGGAATTCTTAAGAACTTGTCAAATAACGATGATCTTGTAATAACTAAACCTGACAAGGGTAATGGTGTTGTACTATTGGATAAAAATACTTATGTTGGGAAGATGGTGGACATTTTAAATGACAGGTCAAAATTTGCTCCGTTAACATCTGATACTTTTTCGTATCTTCTGAAATATGAATATAAGGTTAACAGGTTCCTAAGAAAATTAAAGAATAATGGTGTCATTGAAAACGGAACTTTCCAATCTCTATACTGCTCAGGATCTAGGCCAGGAATTATGTACAGACTGCCGAAGGTTCATAAAAATAATTGTCTTTTAAGACCTATTTTGTCTGCTTGTGGGACGCACAATTATAATATAGCTAAATTTTTGGTTCCGGTAATAGCCCCAATAACAGTGAATGAATATACAGTGAAGGATTCTTTTTCATTTGCTAAAGAAATGTCAAACTTAAACTTGGGAAAATGTACAATGGCAAGCTTTGACGTGGAGTCTCTTTTCACTAATATTCCTTTGACTGAGACCATAGATATTTGCGTGGAAGGGCTGTTTAGAGACGAAGAACAAGTGAATGGCTTTACAAGAAAGTAGATGAAGTAACTGTTGGGATTGTCTGCTAAGGATTGCTTGTTTTTATTTGATAAAAAGTTTTATGTACAGGTTGATGGTTGTGCTATGGGTAGCCCTATGGGACCTAGTCTCGCAAATGCCTTTCTTGCCTATTATGAAGACATCTGGTTAAATGAATGCCATACTGATTTTAAACCTCCTTTTTATAGACGGTATGTCGACGACACGTTTTTATTATTTCGTAACCCAAGTCATGTCCAATTGTTTTTTAACTATTTGAATTCCAAACACGAAAATATAAATTTTACTAGTGAAGTGGAAATGGATGGTAACATATCTTTCCTTGACATCAACATTTATATATTTGGTACTGGTTTTAACACATCTGTCTACAGGAAACCAACGTTCACAGGCTTATGCACTAAATTCTCCTCTTTTATTCCTATACAATATAAGAGAAATCTTATCTGTACTCTCACATATAGAGCGAATAACCTTTGCTCTAATTACCTCAACATTCACAAGGAACTGACGTATATCAAAAAACTACTTTATAACAATGGATTCCCGTATAATTTTACTGATACTTATATAGAGAAAACACTAAGCAAACTCACGCTACCACCTTGTGAAAGGAAACTAATTGCTCCTCGGAAAAATATCTTCTTTTCTATTCCATATCTGGGGTCCCACACTTTTAAAATACGAAATCATTGCAGTAGAATTGTGAGTGAATTTTATCCTCAGGTATCATTGAAGATCGTGTTTTCCCCCTCAAATGCTATGAGCAAATTTTTCAAATTTAAAGACTGGGTCTCAGATGATCTTTGTTCGGGTGTCATATATAAATATAAGTGTAATCGCTGTAATGCATCGTATATTGGAAAAAGTTAAAGACATTACCGTGCAAGATTGTCTGAGCACTTCGGTCGCTCACCTACAACGGGTAATTATATGGCAAAACCACCCCATTCAGCCATCAGAGACCATTCCGTAGGTGAGGACCACCCTATGTCCAAGGGGAATTTTTCCATCTTGGCCACTTTGCAGAGTAACCTCGACTTAGTAATAATGGAGGCAATATTCCAGCACAAACTAAAACCAAACCTGGGCTGGCCAACGTACGAATTAAATTGTGTTTAATTTTATTTCTAGTGAGTTTATAGCGCTGGCGCTTTGATCTTTTATTTTGTATTTAGATTGATTTTATAGTTTTATGTTAATTTCTTATTTTTATTTCATAAAGTTTTTGTATATTCGTTTTAAGTTTTCTGTTTTAAATATTCATCATACTATGTTTTAACTTATACATTGTATCCTATTTTAGGCTCTGATGATGGAAATAGATTTTCCGAAAGCTAAGCAATAAAGATGTATATCATAACCCTGGTACTATTATTCGTATTGAAACTCCGCTTTCCACAGAATAAATCAATAGCTGATGTGATTACGCAACGTTATGGACGATCAGTGCTTCCTCTTTATCGAAGTACAGAGCGCCAAGACTACGTACAAACTCAAGAAACTTTCAAGTGATCTTCATTTTCTGAATTGTTGCCACGCCCAAGACCTTGTTCCTAATTTTCTGCGTATTAAGTTGTCTAATAGAAATCTTCAACGCACCCGTAGTTATAGAAATTGTCAAAAGCATTTTTTATCTTGTGAGATTCGAGCTAAGCAAAGAGGTATTACTGTCTGTCAGAAATCCCTCCAAAACCTGCAACAACTGTTAAAATCCAAATTGTCTTATCTTGATTTTATACATTTAAGTAATCTTATTGAAACTAACAATTGTAAGTCAATTCAACATGTAAGGCATATCCAACAAAGGAAGCTAAAAAACTTGGGGTATGTAGATGATTGTAATGTGTCTAGTGATAAGGTGATATTTAATTTTTCTAAGGTGGTATTAACAGATATTAAAAAATCTGCTCTTGCCAAGGGCTTAAAGTTTGTTTTCCCCCCTCGACGTTTAAACTATGTTCAGCACTTTTCACAGTTCGAAAAATTTTACAAAACCATTTCTACTCTAGATTTTTATGATCCCTTGAGTAAGGGAATCAGGTATTTTAAGCAGTCACTAAGGTGTTTGGCTAACTGGTCATTCTATTCTTTTAATCCATTCAACAATAACAAATATTCAGACAAGGAAACTATTGGAATTCTTAAGAACTTGTCAAATAACGATGATCTTGTAATAACTAGAACTGACAAGGGTAATGGTGTTGTACTAATGGATAAAAATACTCATGTTGGGAAGATGGTGGACATTTTAAATGACAGGTCAAAATTTGCTCCGTTAACATCTGATACTTTTTCGTATCTTCTGAAATATGAAGATAAGGTTAACAGGTTCCTAAGAAAATTAAAGAATAATGGTGTCATTGAAAACGGAACTTTCCAATCTCTATACTGCTCAGGATCTAGGCCAGGAATTATGTACGGACTGCCAAAGGTTCATGAAAATAATTGTCCTTTAAGACCTATTTTGTCTGCTTGTGGGACGCACAATTATAATATAGCTAAATTTTTGGTTCCGGTAATAGCCCCAATAACAGTGAATGAATATACAGTGAAGGATTCTTTTTCATTTGCTAAAGAAAATTCAAACTTAAACTTGGGAAAATGTACAATGACAAGCTTTGACGTGGAGTCTCTTTTCACTAATATTCCTTTGATTGAGACAATAGATATTTGCGTGGAAGGGCTGGTTGGAGACGAAGAACAAGTGAATGGCTTTACAGGAAAGGAGATGAAGGAACTGTTGGGATTGTCTGCTAAGGATTGTGTGTTTTTATTTGATAAAAAGTTTTATGTACAGGTTGATGGCTGTGCTATGGGACTTAGTCTCGCAAATGCCTTTCTTGCCTATTATGAAGACATCTGGTTAAATGAATGCCCTACTGATTTTAAACCTCTTTTTTATAGACGGTATGTCGACGACACGTTTTTATTATTTCGTAGCCCAAGTCATGTCCAATTGTTTTTAAACTATTTGAATTCCAAACACCAAAATACAAATTTTACTAGTGAAGTGGAAATGGATGGTAACATATCTTTCCTTGACATCAACATTCATAAATTTGGTACTGGGTTTAACACATCTGTCTACAGGAAACCAACGTTCACAGGCTTATGCACTAAATTCTCCTCTTTTATTCCTATACAATATAAGAGAAATCTTATCTGTACTCTCACATATAGAGCGTATAACCTTTGCTCTAATTACCTCAACATTCATAAGGAACTGACGTATATTAAAAAACTACTTTATAACAATGGATTCCCGTATAATTTTACTGATACTTATAGAGGGAAAACACTAAGCAAACTCACGCTACCACCTTGTGAAAGGAAACTAATTGCTCCTCGGAAAAATATCTTCTTTTCTATTCCATATCTGGGGTCCCACAGTTTTAAAATACGAAATCATTGCAGTAGAATTGTGAGTGAATTTTATCCTCAGGTATCATTGAAGATCGTGTTTTCATCCTCAAATGCTATGAGCAAATTTTTCAAACTTAAAGACTGGGTCTCAGATGATCTTTGTTCGGGTGTCATATATAAATATAAGTTTAATCGCTGTAATGCATCGTATATTGGAAAAAAGTGAAAGACATTACCGTGCAAGATTCTCTGAACACTTCGGTCGCTCACCTAGAACGGGTAATTATATGGCAAAACCACCCCATTCAGCCATCAAAGACCATTCCGTAGGTGAGGACCACCCTATGTCCAAGGGGAATTTTTCCATCTTGGCCACTTCGCAGAGTAACCTCGACTTAGTAATAATGTAGGCAATATTCCAGCACAAACTAAAACCAAACCTGGGCCGGGCAACGTACGAATTAAATTGTGTTTAATTTTATTTCTTGTGAGTTTATAGCGCTGGCGCTTTGATCTTTTATTTTGTATTTAGATTGATTATATAGTTTTATGTTAATTTCTTATTTTTATTTCATAAAGTTTTTGTATGTTCATTTTAAATTTTCTGTTTTAAATATTCATCATATTATGTTTTAACTTATACATTGTATCCAATTTTAGGCTCTGATGATGGAAATAGATTTTCCGAAAGCTAAGCAATAAAGATGTATATCATAACCCTGGTACTATTATTCGTATTGAAACTCCGCTTTCCACGGAATAAATCAATAGCTGATGTGATTACGCAACGATATGGACGACCAGTGCTTTCTCTTCATCGAAGTACAGAGCGCCAAGACTACGTACAAACTCAAGAAACTTTCAAGTGATCTTCATTTTCTGAATTGTTGCCACGCCCAAGACCTTGTTCCTAATTTTCTGCGTTTTAAGTTGTCTAATAGAAATCTTCAACGCACCCGTAGTTATTGAAATTGTCAAAAACATTTTTTATCTTGTGAGATTTGAGCTAAGCAAAGAAGTATTACTGTCTGTCAGGATTCCCTCCAAAACCAGCGACAACTGTTAAAATCCAAATTGTCTTATCTTGATTTTATACATTTAAGTAATCTTATTGAAACTAACAATTGTAAGTCAATTCAACATGTACGGTATATCCAACAAAGGAAGCTAAAAAACTTGGGGTATGTAGATGATTGTAATGTGTCTAGTGATAAGGTGATATTTAATTTTTCTAAGGTGGTATTAACAGATATTCAAAAATCTGCTCTTGCCAAGGGCTTAAAGTTTGTTTTCCCCCCTCGACGTTTAAACTATGTTCAGCACTTTTTACAGTTCGAAAAATTTTACAAAACCATCTCTACTCTAGATTTTTATGATCCCTTAAGTAAGGGAATCGGGTATTTTAAGCAGTCACTAAGGTATTTGGCTAACTGGTCATTCTATTCTTTTAATCCATTCAGCAATAACTAATATTCAGACAAGGAAACTATTGGAATTCTTAAGAACTTGTCAAATAACGATGATCTTGTAATAACTAAACCTGACAAGGGTAATGGTGTTGTACTATTGGATAAAAATACTTATGTTGGGAAGATGGTGGACATTTTAAATGACAGGTCAAAATTTGCTCCGTTAACATCTGATACTTTTTCGTATCTTCTGAAATATGAATATAAGGTTAACAGGTTCCTAAGAAAATTAAAGAATAATGGTGTCATTGAAAACGGAACTTTCCAATCTCTATACTGCTCAGGATCTAGGCCAGGAATTATGTACAGACTGCCGAAGGTTCATAAAAATAATTGTCTTTTAAGACCTATTTTGTCTGCTTGTGGGACGCACAATTATAATATAGCTAAATTTTTGGTTCCGGTAATAGCCCCAATAACAGTGAATGAATATACAGTGAAGGATTCTTTTTCATTTGCTAAAGAAATGTCAAACTTAAACTTGGGAAAATGTACAATGGCAAGCTTTGACGTGGAGTCTCTTTTCACTAATATTCCTTTGACTGAGACCATAGATATTTGCGTGGAAGGGCTGTTTAGAGACGAAGAACAAGTGAATGGCTTTACAAGAAAGTAGATGAAGTAACTGTTGGGATTGTCTGCTAAGGATTGCTTGTTTTTATTTGATAAAAAGTTTTATGTACAGGTTGATGGTTGTGCTATGGGTAGCCCTATGGGACCTAGTCTCGCAAATGCCTTTCTTGCCTATTATGAAGACATCTGGTTAAATGAATGCCATACTGATTTTAAACCTCCTTTTTATAGACGGTATGTCGACGACACGTTTTTATTATTTCGTAACCCAAGTCATGTCCAATTGTTTTTTAACTATTTGAATTCCAAACACGAAAATATAAATTTTACTAGTGAAGTGGAAATGGATGGTAACATATCTTTCCTTGACATCAACATTTATATATTTGGTACTGGTTTTAACACATCTGTCTACAGGAAACCAACGTTCACAGGCTTATGCACTAAATTCTCCTCTTTTATTCCTATACAATATAAGAGAAATCTTATCTGTACTCTCACATATAGAGCGAATAACCTTTGCTCTAATTACCTCAACATTCACAAGGAACTGACGTATATCAAAAAACTACTTTATAACAATGGATTCCCGTATAATTTTACTGATACTTATATAGAGAAAACACTAAGCAAACTCACGCTACCACCTTGTGAAAGGAAACTAATTGCTCCTCGGAAAAATATCTTCTTTTCTATTCCATATCTGGGGTCCCACACTTTTAAAATACGAAATCATTGCAGTAGAATTGTGAGTGAATTTTATCCTCAGGTATCATTGAAGATCGTGTTTTCCCCCTCAAATGCTATGAGCAAATTTTTCAAATTTAAAGACTGGGTCTCAGATGATCTTTGTTCGGGTGTCATATATAAATATAAGTGTAATCGCTGTAATGCATCGTATATTGGAAAAAGTTAAAGACATTACCGTGCAAGATTGTCTGAGCACTTCGGTCGCTCACCTACAACGGGTAATTATATGGCAAAACCACCCCATTCAGCCATCAGAGACCATTCCGTAGGTGAGGACCACCCTATGTCCAAGGGGAATTTTTCCATCTTGGCCACTTTGCAGAGTAACCTCGACTTAGTAATAATGGAGGCAATATTCCAGCACAAACTAAAACCAAACCTGGGCTGGCCAACGTACGAATTAAATTGTGTTTAATTTTATTTCTAGTGAGTTTATAGCGCTGGCGCTTTGATCTTTTATTTTGTATTTAGATTGATTTTATAGTTTTATGTTAATTTCTTATTTTTATTTCATAAAGTTTTTGTATATTCGTTTTAAGTTTTCTGTTTTAAATATTCATCATACTATGTTTTAACTTATACATTGTATCCTATTTTAGGCTCTGATGATGGAAATAGATTTTCCGAAAGCTAAGCAATAAAGATGTATATCATAACCCTGGTACTATTATTCGTATTGAAACTCCGCTTTCCACAGAATAAATCAATAGCTGATGTGATTACGCAACGTTATGGACGATCAGTGCTTCCTCTTTATCGAAGTACAGAGCGCCAAGACTACGTACAAACTCAAGAAACTTTCAAGTGATCTTCATTTTCTGAATTGTTGCCACGCCCAAGACCTTGTTCCTAATTTTCTGCGTATTAAGTTGTCTAATAGAAATCTTCAACGCACCCGTAGTTATAGAAATTGTCAAAAGCATTTTTTATCTTGTGAGATTCGAGCTAAGCAAAGAGGTATTACTGTCTGTCAGAAATCCCTCCAAAACCTGCAACAACTGTTAAAATCCAAATTGTCTTATCTTGATTTTATACATTTAAGTAATCTTATTGAAACTAACAATTGTAAGTCAATTCAACATGTAAGGCATATCCAACAAAGGAAGCTAAAAAACTTGGGGTATGTAGATGATTGTAATGTGTCTAGTGATAAGGTGATATTTAATTTTTCTAAGGTGGTATTAACAGATATTAAAAAATCTGCTCTTGCCAAGGGCTTAAAGTTTGTTTTCCCCCCTCGACGTTTAAACTATGTTCAGCACTTTTCACAGTTCGAAAAATTTTACAAAACCATTTCTACTCTAGATTTTTATGATCCCTTGAGTAAGGGAATCAGGTATTTTAAGCAGTCACTAAGGTGTTTGGCTAACTGGTCATTCTATTCTTTTAATCCATTCAACAATAACAAATATTCAGACAAGGAAACTATTGGAATTCTTAAGAACTTGTCAAATAACGATGATCTTGTAATAACTAGAACTGACAAGGGTAATGGTGTTGTACTAATGGATAAAAATACTCATGTTGGGAAGATGGTGGACATTTTAAATGACAGGTCAAAATTTGCTCCGTTAACATCTGATACTTTTTCGTATCTTCTGAAATATGAAGATAAGGTTAACAGGTTCCTAAGAAAATTAAAGAATAATGGTGTCATTGAAAACGGAACTTTCCAATCTCTATACTGCTCAGGATCTAGGCCAGGAATTATGTACGGACTGCCAAAGGTTCATGAAAATAATTGTCCTTTAAGACCTATTTTGTCTGCTTGTGGGACGCACAATTATAATATAGCTAAATTTTTGGTTCCGGTAATAGCCCCAATAACAGTGAATGAATATACAGTGAAGGATTCTTTTTCATTTGCTAAAGAAAATTCAAACTTAAACTTGGGAAAATGTACAATGACAAGCTTTGACGTGGAGTCTCTTTTCACTAATATTCCTTTGATTGAGACAATAGATATTTGCGTGGAAGGGCTGTTTGGAGACGAAGAACAAGTGAATGACTTTACAGGAAAGGAGATGAAGGAACTGTTAGGATTGTCTGCTAAGGATTGTTTGTTTTTATTTGATAAAAAGTTTTATGTACAGGTTAATGGTTGTGCTATGGGTAGCCCTATGGGACCTAGTCTCGCAAATGCCTTTCTTGCCTATTATGAAGACATCTGGTTAAATGAATGCCCTACTGATTTTAAACCTCCTTTTTATAGACGGTATGTCGACGAAACGTTTTTATTATTTCGTAGCCCAAGTCATGTCCAATTGTTTTTTAACTATTTGAATTCCAAACACCAAAATATAAATTTTACTAGTGAAGTGGAAATGGATGGTAACATATCTTTCCTTGAAATCAACATTCATAAATTTGGTACTGGGTTTAACACATCTGTCTACAGGAAACCAACGTTCATAGGCTTATGCACTAAACTCTCCTCTTTTATTCCTATACAATATAAGAGAAATCTTATCTGTACTCTCACTTATAGCGCGTATAACCTTTGCTCTAATTACCTGAACATTCATAAGGAACTGACGTATATTAAAAAACTACTTTATAACAATGGATTCCCGTATAATTTTACTGATACTTATATAGGGAAAACACTAAGCAAACTCACGCTACCACCTTGTGAAAGAAAACTAATTGCTCCTCGGAAAAATATCTTCTTTTCTATTCCATATCTGGGGTCCCACAGTTTTAAAATACGAAATCATTGCAGTAGAATTGTGCGTGAATTTTATCCTCAAGTAACATTGAAGATCGTGTTTTCCCCCTCAAATGCTATGAGCAAAATTTCAAATTTTAAGACCGGGACTCAGATGATCTTTGTTTGGGTGTCATATATAGATATAAGTGTGATCGCTGTAATGCATCGTATATTGGAAAAAGTGAAAGACATTACCTTGCAAGATTGTCTGAGCATTTCGGTCGCTCACCTAGAACGGGTAATTATATGGCAAAACCACCCCATTCAGCCATCAGAGATAATTCCGTAGGTGAGGACCACCCTATGTCCAAGGGGAATTTTTCCATCTTGGCCACTTCGCAGAGTAACCTCGACATAGTAATAATGGAGGCAATATTCCAGCACAAACTAAAACCAAACCTGGGCCGGGCAACGTACGAATTAAATTGTGTATAATTTTATTTCATGTGAGTTTATAGAGCTGGCGCTTTGATCTTTTATTTTGTATTTAGATTGATTTTATAGTTTTATGTTAATTTCTTATTTTTATTTCATAAAGTTTGTGTATGTTCATTTTAAATTTTCTGTTTTGAATATTCATCATACTATGTTTTAACTTATACATTGTATCCTATTTTAGGCTCTGATGATGGAAATAGATTTTCCGAAAGCTAAGCAATAAAGATGTATATCATAACCCTGGTACTATTATTCGTATTGAAACTCCGCTTTCCACGGAATAAATCAATAGCTGATATATATGCATATATATATATATATATATATATATATATATATATATATATATATATATATATATATATATATATATATATATATATATATATATATATATATATATATATATGTGTGTGTGTGTGTGCGTGTGTGTGTGTGTGTGTGTATATGGAACAACTATACTCAGCTTCGAGCTTTTGCTCAGAGAGTTTATGCCTTAACTGAAAAGGAGTACAGTTTAACCATAAAAGAAACCCTTTCTGGTACAACTCAGGAACATAAATGGTGGTCTACCCTTAAATCTGCACTCTTTGGTGTAGATGCAACAGTTCCTCCTTTACTTAAACCAGATGGCTCAGTCACTCACTGTCCAAAGGAGAAGGCAACCATTTTGGCTGATGTTTTTGACAGTAAACAGAGTTATGAAAAATTTTAACTTCTTCATTCCTGTTTTCCTGAGGCTAAACTAACTAGTTTAGCTTTTCGATCTCATGAGATTAAAGCTCTGTTGATGGACCTTGATGCTTATGGAGGTGTAGATCCAAATGGTATTTTTCCTTTGTTTTTTATAAAGACAGCAGATTTCTTAGCTCCAAAGTTATTTGTTATTTTGCGCAAGTTAGCAAGAAGAGGAGCTTTTAGCACTTGTTGGAGAATTGGTAATGTTACTCCTCTATGTAAATGTGTTTGTGGTAGCTCAAGTCCCACTGATTACCGCCTAATTTCCATAACTCCCATATTATGTAAAGTTTTTTAAAGTGTTCTGGCAAAACGTCTTAATAGGTTTGCTGAAGGTAATCATCTACTCCCTAGTTTGCAATTTGGTTTTCGTAAAGGCCTTGGAGCATGTGATGCCCTTCCTACAATCTCCAATGCTGTACAGAAATCCCTTGATTGTGGTCAGGAAGTTCGTATGACTGGTTTTGATTTTAGTGCTGCCTTTGACCGTGTTAATCATGAGGCCCTTGTTTTCAAACTGAAACAGTTGGGAGTGGGTGGGTCGTTTCTTAGCATTCTTATGGATTGTTTGAGTAATAGATCTCAAAGAGTTGTTGTTGACGGGCACCATAGTGAGTATAGGAATGTGATATCCGGTGTTCCAAAGGGTAGTGTTCTTGACCCATTACTTTTCATACTATATACACATGGCATATGCAGATGATGCTAGTCTCTTTGCATCAATTCCATCTCCTGAATGTAGATCTGGGGTTGGTGAATCCCTTAATAGAGAGTTAGCTAAAATTAGTGCATGGTGCAAATTATGAGGTATGAAGTTGAATCCTAACAAAACTCAAAGTATGATTGTAAGTAGGTCAAGGGCGGTGGTTCCTCAACATCCGCATCTCAGTAATGATAATGTTTCTTTAAATTTGTATGACTGTTTTAAAATTTTAAGTGTGATTCTCGACAGCAAATTTACTTTTGAGAAATATATAAGGTCTGTGTCTTCTTCAATTGCACAAAAAATTGGCTTATTGAGAAGTCTTTTAAGATTCTCGGTGATCAATCTATTCTGAAGTGTTTTAATTCTTTCATTCTACCTTGTTTTGAGTAATGTTCTCCTGTCTGGTCTTCAGCTGCTGATTCTCATGTAAATTTGTTGGACAGAAACTTACGGTTTATTAAATTTCTTATTCCTGATCTAGATATTAATCTCTGGTACCGTCGTTCAATTAGTTCATTATGCATGTTGCATAAGATTTTTCATAACTCTGACCATCCTTTACATTCATATCTTCCTTGACAATTCTATCCTGTTCGTAATACTAGGCAGGCAGTTAATTCTAATAGCCAGGCCTTCTTCATCATAAGGCTCAATACTACGCAGTACTCTAGAAGCTTTATTCAGCTGTTACCAAGTTTTGGAATGATCTTCCTAATCGGGTAGTTGAATCAGTAGAACTTCAAAAGTTCAAAGTTGGAGCAAATTCTTTTTTGTTGACCAGGCGGACATGAGTCTTTTTATAGTTTATATATGACATATTTGTTTTTGACGTTGCTAATAGTTTATATATGACATATTTGTTTTGACGTTATTACTTTTTTAGAATGATTTATTTTTAATTTGTTCTCTTCATTTATTTATTTCCTTATTTCCTTTCCTCACTGGGCTATTTTTCCCTATTGGAGCCTCTGGGCTTATAGCATCTTGCTTTTCCAATTAGGGTTCTAGCTTGGATAGTAATAATAATAATAATAATAATAATAATAATATAATCATCATTATCATCAACCGTAAATAGACCACTACATCTTAAGTTCTTATAACTGTCCCTCCAATTGCGTCTGTTAATAGTTTTACCATGCTAGTTTATTCACTCGAATTTTCTTAGTTTATCAATGCATCGTCTTCTTTTCCTGTCTATGGTTCTTTTTCAATCTTTAGGGACCCATTTTGTTATACTTCTTGTCCATCGATTATCTGTCATTCTCTTTTTCTTACACGTTGTTAGAATAATTCCTACTTAGCTTGCACGTACATTTCCATGTTTTTTTTTCTTATTGTTTTTTTTTCTTATTGTTATTCCAATCATTATTTTTGTCATAGCTCCCTCGTTTCTAACTATATTATGTTGTAAGGCTGTGGCAACGCTCCGAGTTTATGATATATAGATTAATACAAGTAGGAACATCTGACGCAATACCTTTTCTCTTTAGAGAAAGTGGCATTTTAGTTTTCAGAATTCCTTTTTGTTCACCATCTATGCTTATTCTTCGTTTGATATCGGATTTATCTCCTGTGGAATAACTTACTGTCGATCTCAAGTGTGTATATTCATTATCAATCTCTAGACTTTCGTCCATAACTAATTTTGTTGTCTGTCTCCAGTTTCATTGACATTAATATAGTTTTATTCATATTCATTTTCATTCCTACATTTCTGTTTTCTCTATTAAAATCTATCATCTTTTGTAATTCTTCCTATGATTCACTAAATAGAACTATGTCATCTTCAAATCTTAAGTTATGAAAATATTCCCCATTAATGTTAATTCCTACATTTTCCTCATCTAAATTTTTTTTCTAACTTTTTTTAAGCATGCTAAGAATAATTTAGGAGAGATGGGGTCTCCCTGTCTAAATCCATTCTCAATCAGATGTTTCTCATATATTCATTGTCTTTGAAGGGCTTTCATTACTGCTGAAATTTTGACAGAATCAAACGATTTCTCATAGTCTGTTGATGTCATAGATACTGTTTTTTCATAATCAGTTGATTTTTCCATCAGCTTGTCAATTACATGGGTGTGGTCAGTTGTTGAAAAGCCACTATTAAATTCTACCCACCCTCTTGGTTGATTAAAGTCTATCTTTCTATTTGTCCTAATATGATATTTGCAAGTAGTTTATGTATTACTGAAGGTAAACTTATTGGGCGGAGGTTTTTATCTTTATTGTCTCCCTATTTTTTTGAATTGGTATAATGTTAAGTTTTTCCAAGCTATACGTATAGAGCATTCTTGCAGACGTTTTGTGTAAAGTTCAGCGAGTTGTACTACTATGATATCACCACAATCTATTATTAAATCAATTGTTAGGCTGCCCTCTGCTGCTTTGGCTCGTTTCATCCCTAAAAATGCTTTCTTTACTTCTCTTTCTTTTGGTGTTTATGTGTGTGTGTGTGTGTGTGTGTGTGTGTGGATACACTGTATAGTCTGTGTGTGTTATACAGCAGAGGTCTCCAACCTTCCAATCTTCATTTAAATATGAATTTATAATTGCAAATTTGGCTGACCACTAATTAGATTTTAGAGAAAAAAAGGTAAATACGTTAAGGTAATAAATATAAAAAACTTTTATTGTATTGATATGCAATGCAAGGTTTAAATATAAAGTAAAATTTTGGTTATTATCCAAAAATTTAAAAGTTTAAGTTTATACAAAAATTAAAGATTATTCTCTGGTATTTGTTCTAGCTTGTTTTAAATAAGTTTGTGAATTTTGGGCTCCAATGACGTTACTGCAAGATGGATAGCCGATCTTATTTCATGTCGAGACCGGTAGCGAGTCTTAATTCCTGTGATATATGAAAATGCCTTTCCACACTAATATGTTGTTGAAAATGGAATTAAAATTTTTATGTAAGCCAAAATAGGGTCTTGATAAGTATGACTGGAATTTAGCTTTGAAACTGTCTTCACATGATAAATCAATAAGTTTTTTTTTCTTCCATGCTTAATCGATGAGGGTTTTTTTCCATGCTTAAATAACTATCGAAGTTTGCTGCAAATAGATCTATTATCCACATATTGCTAGAGATATGTTGTTTGGCCCCATGAGTACCATTTGTCCATTTTCATTTCCAGTGTTACTTGTAAGGAATGTTTGGTGATTTCAACCAGTAGAGCATGAAGATCATCGATTCTGTCTTCTGGAGAGCTTCCTGGTTTGGTTGATTCTTGCATTCACTTCCTTGATGCGGCTGTTGTAGTATCAGTCATACGCATGCTTTGTTCCTGAATACTTTTTCTGAGGCATAGATATACTGACGGCGGCATCAAGCTGTTTGTTAAAATCCAGTGAGGGCTCTTTATATATTCACGAGCCAATTCCGTCATAGCTTGCTTGAATATTGTCCAGTTTGCAAAGCCTTGGTTCCACCTTTTTCCGGGAGGGTGGGAGGAGAGGGGTATTTCTCTAGTTCGAGGTCAATTTCTATGGCAAAGTGATCACTTATTAGCACAGGATGCAGTTGCCATTTGGCACCCCTTTGTATGGTTCTTGGCCGGAAGGGGAGCTCTAGGTGACTGCCCCTTAGGTGTGTTGCTTCTGACACTTTGTTAAGCAGTGTTTGGTCCGGATATTCTTGCTGTAGTACGGGCAAGTGTCGACCGGTCTGGTTTGTTGCCAAAATAGAGGTCAGAAACAGATGGCGGGCGTTGATATCACCTGCAATTATTGTATCATCACCAGAAGCAGCTGCAAAGAGCCCCTTTGCATTGATGCTTTAGTTTATTGATTTGTAGACATTGTGGACTATGAGAGTTGTGGCTAACAAATACCTGAACACTGAGTATCTTTGCATTTGTCTCTATTCGATACCTTTTACTCTTTTTGAGAGAATGCTATTCTTGATGAGAGTAGTTAATCCTCTTATTGTTGGTGTTAGATACGGGGTATACACTTTGTATCCCGAGAATGAGAATGGTGCACTCTCACTTAACAAAGTTTCCTGTAGCATAATAATGTCAGTATTTTGCTCTGAGGTTTGGGATTGTAGATAGCCAAACTTGTTTCTGAGTCTGCAGGTATTCCTTGGGATCACTTTCACTATGGTGTTGTTAAGAGTTTCTTCGATGTTGAGTGTGTTTGTGTAAGGATTGTTTGCTGGAGGCACTATGAAAGGACTACTGTACGGAGTTCCAGGGTGGCACTGTTGAAGACAAATTCATCTTGGGCTAGCTGTGGAAAATTTATTTTATTTGCATTTAAAAAGTTGCTAAGGACGTTGGATATCATGGCTATGAAGGCCCCCATGGGGAAAGTAGTGGGGTCAAGGTTGGTCCAATCATTATAGAGTGGTTTAAAGGGAGTGGAGGGTCGTGAGGCACTTCGGGGGCTTCTAACAACGGGTCTAGGGAGGCTGGGAAAGTCACTTAAGAAATTGGTGGTAATGGGAGTCTGGACTATTGGTAAGTTGTATTTTGGTTAGGTTTGCTCAGAGGGAATGGCATGGGTGGAAGGAGAGGTGAATTTTGGTAAAGGTGGAGTAAGAGTGTAAGAGGTGGCTCGTTGTGACATTGGAAGAGTTTGGGTTTTTGGAGAGGACGTGGAGGAGAGGAAAATTCAGGAATTATAAGTCTAGTTGGGAGAGGATTAGATCAGGGGGGGAGGTGGCTTATTTGAGGAGAGTTGTTGTTGGTAGGAGGTTGGTAGGTTTGATGTGGCTACCGTGGTTGCAGGTTGTAGTGGCGATCGATGATGCGCTGGAGTCTTGCTGGACATATCCTCTGCCAAGCATGGTGAGGTCCTTGACAGCTGGGGCACTTTACAGCAGTGTGTTGTCCAGCCTTCAACTTGGTGATGCAGTGGTGGTTGGGGTGCTGTCCGCTGCTACAAACTGCACTGACATCCAGGCCTGCGCAGTGGCTCCTGTGGTGACCGTACTTCTGACACCTGGAGCATCTGAGGCGCTCTGGGAAGTATTCCTCCATATAGAAGGTTCCCCAGTAACCAAAGGAGGTCTGTGGAGGTCGTTGTTCCTTATGGACTGCTTCAAGCTTGTGGGATCTTCTTCCTGATTTCCTCTCGCATATCTTGGCTAAGAGAATGGATGGGTGGTTTAGCACAGGTTCAAGTGGTATGTCCAGCAAATGGATGATCGTTATGGTCGTAGGCTTGTCCGAAGGGTTGGAGTGTCGGACATTTTCCTGATGCACTATGAAGTCTGTGGTTTCCTTATCCTGGTCGGATATGATGAGTTGTCCTCGGCGATTGGGTCTTATCATCATATTTAGCTGTGGATTTTTGGACTCCATTGCGGCTATAGCAGCTTAGGAGGTCGTGTTGGGGCCGGGAGTAAGCCTGGATCTGCTTGGCCAGGTAGACGTGCTGTCGGTGGTCTTTGGTGGAGGTGGTTGCTGGACAGGATGAGAGTTGGTATAGTCATTGTCTTCTGCTTCAGTGTTCTGGTTGTTGTTGTTGTTGATGTTTTGCTCAGTCTCTTCTTGATTATCCTCGGGTGTATCATGGATGTGTTCCAGGGCTGGGTGGATGGACGGGCTGGACCGTTTCTTGTGACTCCTCAAGGTGAGGAACCGTGGCTTCATGATCCTTCCTTCCTCCAGTCTGGCACTAGGGGAGTCACAAAGCATGGCTGCTATCGGAAAAAAACACGATGGTAGCCGACAGTTGCTTGTCGAGCTATCAATTAGGTGTGTTTTGTTTACGTCTCAATAACACTAAAAAAAAGTGTGCTAATGGCGCAGTTCAAAAAATTCGCTGATTTAACCTCGCTAATACTGGTTGTGAGATCCACGGCCGTAGCACTGAGAATTTCAGTTACTCTGTTGCTTGTATGAGGCGAGGGTATCCTGAACAAGGAGGTGAGTACGCCTATACCGAGACCCAATTTCATCACAAAGTCCTTCAAATATTCGATAATTGAGCGCTTTTTGTCGAATTTCAATTATGATTTTAATAACATCTGATATTACTTCCTGTAGTTCTGGGGACTTATGTTTTACTACAAGTTGCTCACGATGTATATTGCGTTGTGTAGACAAAATGTCTGTGTGACCAATATTTTTCACCTATGCAAAAACTCCTGAATGATGTC
>NC_090741.1:88734377-88744377 GCF_036898095.1 Palaemon carinicauda | reverse complement strand
TACAACTAACAATTAACAATTAACAATTAATAATTAACAAAATTTCCCAACAGGAAACACCACACTCTCAACGAGAGAGAGTCGAACATTTTAATTATTAACCTCAAACACAAAAGAAAAAAAAATGAAAATATGAAATCACCCCCTGCTCCAACCAAGGTAGCGACTCAGCTACCCTCGAGAGGGCAGCTCAGCTGGACTCCTCATCAAAGGGAGGGAAATGGAGTCCCAACCCCCAAAAAAGGTAAATAATATCTCCTGCCTGGCAACTGCCTCCTTACATGTCACCAAGAGTTCCAAAGCTCCCGCAACTGCCTATGTCGAGGATGCGTTGACAGCGGTGTCTCTCCCGCGTCCACCTTGAAGCCGGGAATCCTACGTCAGCAGAACTGCAGAAGAGAACACACAGGAATTGCAAATCACCGCAGGTGGCAGATATTCCCTCGCTAAAAGCCGTCAAACGTTGGTGTCACAATCCTCAGAAAAGCTCACATAAGCCAGCTGCTGCAGTAGGTCTGGGGAGTCTCGAGCTCGAACTGTGTCCTTAAGCAATTGAGTTCCTTGCACGTAAACACAGGCGTCTCTTCTCACCAAGGACTCGAAAAACACAGAAAGCGTTAAAACAGAACTTCAAAAGAAAAAAAAAATAAATTTACTATTGAATCCTTTTTAAATAAATCTTATGCTAATTTTACATGAAACAAAAATGCAGTAACAAGGCTGACAAAAACAAAAGCCAAAATTACGTTAATATATAATACCTACAAAAATTCAGAACTTAGACTGCATCTTTAAGAGCCGGAACAGTAATGGATTGATTGTTTCCTTAGGGCCTAATCCTGTTTGGAAATACTATGTATTCCGTAAATTTAATTCCACTGCCTGGTGAAGTTTTCCAATTGATCTGAGGTTAATTTTCTTTCCCTATTTCCTATTTTCGTCAGTTTGTCACAGATTTAAAATTCAGTTACGATTGTTCGGGCTCTATAAAATAATAATAATAATAATAATAATAATAATAATAATAATAATAATAATAATAATAATAATAATAATATTAAATATTTTCATTTGCCAAAAAACAATGGATTTTGGTATAATTCCTTCAGTTTTCAATATTGTTACGGGCCACTGGTTCGAGTCCGGCCTTGCTTAAGGGACTCAAGGGCCATAACAAACAAATAATAATGGTAAAGGTCGCCAGTCAGCAATGATACAAGGAATACTGACAAAAAGATGTATTTACAATAATATTTAAATAGAAATAAATGAAAGGGGAGCACAGCAGATAACTATTTTAGTTTGAGCCACGAGGAGCTTCAAATGGAGTTTAGTTGGCCGTGGATGAAACGCCAGCACAGCAATCACGTTCCCTGGAAGGGGGAAATAAATTGAATTATTAACAGCACACTTACTTCTACCGGCTGGGAACACGATGAAGTCGTGTGGTTAAAACCTTTAAGCAAATTAAATGAAAATGCAAAGCTTAGGGATTTAAACGTTACACATGGGAATCAACACTGTCACAGGGTGAATGTATTAAAACTAGGACTAAACAGCACACGTGGTCTGGGTATAAGGGATAGGATACAAGGTTCAGTGGGTAGGATTTCTTTAGAGGATAAGGAAAAATGGGGTGTGATAAGGAAGGGATGGCAGGTTGGGTAAGGATATTGAGAATCTCAAAATCAGACACCTTACCTTTAGTAAAAATGACTCTGGTTTCTTTCCCTTGTGGAAAGATGTAGACAGAGGTCCTGCCTCCCTGATGTCTTGAGGGTGAAGAGCGATGATGTTTCCCTCAAGGAGGTTGATTGAAGAAGGAGCAGATGTTCTCCTTATGGATGCTGACTTACGAAGGAAGATCCCCAGTTTCCCTGGGTAGATCAACCCCACTTGACCCCCAATTGGGGGGGGGGGGGGGGTAGGGGGGATTGGCCTGACCGCTGTCCTATTGGTCAGGCTTGATCTCGTGTCCCCACATCCTTCGCAGCTCGCTTCCCTTGTCCTGGGACCTCGATGTTCTCACGTGACTTGTAGAAGGTAGCTGAAATTGAGATCTCAGGGGGAGTAGACTGGTATAGGATGGTGGGAGGGGGGGGGGGTGAGACTCTGGGTAGGGTCCCAAAACTCGTGGCATTTCGACCCATGCTGGCGGGGTCTTTTGTTATTGGAAAAAAGGTGGCGTAAAGACCGCCATTACTAACAGCCCCCCATTTTAGCAGAGATTTTGTCCTAAAACAGGACAAGAACTCTGCAAGCAAGGTCTGAAGCCACTAGCCTTAATGATTCCTCCCTCAGTGAGTCTCACCACGATAATGGATAAATATCTAAGCTGCAACTAGGGTCATCATTTTACGGTATTTTGACTGTAAATTAACTTTAAGTGCCACATAGAAATAAGTATGCTGGCTGTGAGGCAGCAACTGAAAAAATTTAAAAAATGCAAAATTGAAAATTAAAATGTAAAAGATGGTTAAAGTTAAGTGACCTAGTGCAGTGGTAGGCATAAAATTAAAGAAAATTGGCATATATGCAAAAAAAAGGATAAAATAAATACATGAAAATAAATTCAATGCAAATAATGATGCCAAGATGGCTCCTCAAGTTTATCTACCTGGGGAGACACCAAGGCCAATAAATATTTTTTCATACAAACTAAATTCACCTACTGACTATGGCTACGCTATGGACATGGCACTGTGCATTAGGCACTAATGCCGGGAGAACACATCTCTCTCATACGAGTTCTTTAGGCGCTTGACCTTCCAGTTGTAGTTCTGGAGGTCTATGCCGCACCTCATGAGCCCTTTATTCCCATTACGTAGCTCAGTCAAGTAGTTTAGAGGATTACGGTCCTTTAGGAATGTCACCGGGAACTTTTGGTCCGCACAATAGGATCCAAGATGCTCAAGAGATGAGCCCATGCCTGAGAGCTCATTCTCTTGAGTTTGGAGTTTATCCCATGTCTGGAAGAAATCCAAGTAAATCCCACGGTTGGGAATCTCTGCTTGCACCTGGTGAAGCCAAAAATGAATTATGAGAATGGTCAGAGGTCGTGACTCCTCTGCCATGAAGTGGGAACCTTCGTCCTTCGGAAATGTGGCTAGGAAGCCATACCAATAAAAGAATTGTGTCAGTTCTGTGACACTAATGGATGGGATGAGTTGGAGCGAGGCCCTCAGCATTAATTGCTTATAGTTACCGGAGACTGGGCAAGGATGGCAGGAGGTTGCGGAAGCTTTAACACCCTTCTGCAAGCCCGGCCGGAAAAAATGGGGCTGCAGCAGTTGGGTTGTGCGCTTCACCCCAGAGTGCTCTCCCAGTCCCTCATGGGCCATTCGTAGCACCGGCAAGCGGGAATTATGGGGGACAACTACATGCTGACGCAGGGCCTCAGCAGGATCGTGAGAACCTCGAGTGACCTTAAGGGGCACCTCATCCCCTAGCAGGAACTCAGCCTTAGAGGGGTTATTTATTTCCACCTCGCTCAGGTAGGTGGGTGCCCTGTGGTTTATTGCCATCTCACCCATCAGCTGGAATCTGCTGAGCTGTGCTTGGCTCCTGATGGTCTCTTGGTTCTCCTCTGAGACCTCTGGTCTGTTGGAAAGCATCATTGCTTTAGCTGGGGAGCACTCTCGGGTACGGGGCTTAAACTCATTGCTGGAAGGGGGAGACTCTTGGGCCTCCTCCCTTAGCCAAGCTACCTCACCCAGGTCAATGGTACCTAGCCAGTCGTCTTCCCCTGCAGGTTGCGTCCTCACAGTTTTAGGCTCCGGCTTGGCAGCCTTCATGCACCTGAGGGGCACTCGCTGTACACCCTTCACTGGCTTTTGACCCAAGCTTGAGTTGTAGCCCTCACGTGCGAGATCACTCCCTGCCCCCAGTCCACACTTCTTGCCGAGCTGGGACATGGTCGCCTTCAGTTTCGCTGTAGGGAGTTCCTTGGTGAACCCTTCAATGCACTGGTTCTCTCTGCAGTTGTCCTGCTGGTCGTTGGCACCATTAGGTTGAGGTAGCGAGTTACTGAGCTGGGCTAATCGAGCGTCTATTTCCCGCTTCTTTAATTCATACGCTCTCTCTCTTTCATAGCGCATCCTTTCTTTCTCTGTTCTTCTCCGGGCTTTGTCTTCATTCATGAGCTCCCGCACATACCTTCGCAATGCTTCTCCCTCATAGCCTTGTCTTTCTGCCAAGTCCACAAATGCACTGATTTCAGCAGCAGTCATTTTGCTAAGTTTTTGTGGAGACAGCGACAAGAAAAACTTAACAACACAAGGTACGATGTTGACCGTGCCAGAAATTACACGGAGGGGAAAGACGCTCTAGCCTTATGCAAGAGTCTCATGGAAGGAAGGATGAAGATGGAGCTGGGCAAAATGCACAATGGCTGAAAAAATGCCTTTCGAGAAGGAAATATCCCCAAATAGCAAGCCTTGCAAGTAATTGAACAAGAGCCTAACTTGAAAACCAGGGCCACGACAATGGGTGAGCTTAGGCTGTTTGGTTGTAATTCGTCCAAACAAGTAACGATATATATGACAACTGTACTACACAGTAAGAACGGAATCACAACTATACAGTAGGTGACCCTCTGGGGTAGTCAGGGAAAAAATGAGATCACAACTATGGGTGAACCTTTATACTAGTCATAAAAGAAATGGAATCACCACAATGGGTGAATATGCTAGTACAAAAAGGGAAAAAAATGGAATCACAACAATAGGTGAGTCTCTATGCTAGTCATAAAAAAACGGAATCACAACAATGAGTGAATCTCTATGCTAGTCTTTAAACAATTGGAATCACAACAATGGGTGAACATCTATGCTAGTCTTTTGAAAAAAACATGGAATCACAACAATGGGTGAATCTCTATGCTAGTCATAAAAAAAACGGAATCACAACAATGGGTGAATCTCTATGCTAGTCATATAAAAATGGAATCACAACAATGGGTGAATCTCTATGCTAGTCTTTTGAAAAAATGGAATCACAACAATGGGTGAATCTCTATGCTAGTCATATAAAAATGGAATCACAACAATGGGTGAATCTCTATGCTAGTCATAAAAAAACGGACTCACAACAATGGGTGAATCTCTATGCTAGTCTTTAAAAAATTGGAATCACAACAATTGGTGAATCTCTATGCTAGTCATATAAAAATGGAATCACAACAATGAATGACCCTCTGTGCTAGTCTTAAGGGAAAAAAATGGAATCTCCACGATGTGTGACCCTCCTATGCTAGACTTAAGGAAAAAATGGAATCTCCACGATGTGTGACCCTCCTATGCTAGTCTTAAGGAAAAAAATTGGAATCTCCACGATGTGTGACCCTCCTATGCTAGACTTAAGGGAAAAAACGGAATCTCCACGATGTGTGACCCTCCTATGCTAGACTTAAGGAAAAAAAATGGAATCTCCACGATGTGTGACCCTCCTATGCTAGTCTTAAGGAAAAAAATTGGAATCTCCACTATGTGTGACCCTCCTATGCTAGTCTTAAGGAAAAAAAAATGGAATCTCCACGATGTGTGACCCTCCTATGCTAGTCTTAAGGAAAAAATTGGAATCTCCACGATGTGTGACCCTCCTATGCTAGTCTTAAGGAAAAAAAATGGAATCTCCACGATGTGTGACCCTCCTATGCTAGTCTTAAGGAAAAAAAAAATGGATTTGTAAAAATGTGTGGGTGCGTTCTTGCAACACCACCACTTGCAACTCTGTGACTTTAAAGCAAGTTTGTATTTATACTGAAAGTATAACAAATTAAAATAAAACAGACAACGTCACTGAGATTGCTTAATGCTTCGTTAAAACATCAGCCCCTTTACATACTTTCCCTTTAGAAGAAAAATGAATTTAATAAATTACACTCCCCAATATTTTATCTTAATGATCCTATACCCTGACTGAAAAATTTTAAATTAAATGTTACATCATAAGTCCTTTATCTTTAGGTTAGCCATATTACACAGTCTAACGAAAATTATCCCCTTCAAAAAAAAAAAAAAATGTACATAAAAATAATATCCCGCGAGAAAGTAATAAAAAGAAATTGCATACCCTTACTGTGAAAAGGAAAATTGAAATGAAGAATGCCACGTGTGCTTACGGTACCAACACAGGAAATTAACACGTGTTTTAGTCTACCACGGTTTCTTCCTAAAATTTCGTAAATTTCAATTCACTTAGTTATAACACGAAATTAAACAATCACTCACTGCACAATATATATGAATGAAAAAATTTATCCCTATCAATAATGTACATGAAAATAATATCCCACGAAAGTATTAAAATGAAATTAAGAACCCTTACTATGAAAAGGAAAAGAAAATTGAAATAAGGAACACCACGTGGTCTTACCGTTACTCTACAGAATGATGCCTCACTGTCGTAAAACGTTTACGTGAATCGTAAGCCAAAGGTTCCGATATGAGACTAGTCTGTATCCTAGCACTAAAGATAAATGATAATATATTCCGTGCACAAAATTAAACGATTGATGTGCGTGGATACAACGAAATTAGACTAAAATCTCGGGTCTGCATAGAATTGGTGAACAATTAACAAAGATAATAATAACAGACAATATACCTTGGCTTCGTTCGGAAACACGGCGGCGGGCTGAGTTATACCAGGTTGGCCATGTTTTGAAATGAACACGTGCTCAGCCTGCCACGCTTTTTGTCCTAAAATATCGTAAGTTTCACTTCACTTATTTTCTGTTTTAAACACAAAATTACACAATAAGACATTCACCTACTGTACAATGTTTTAATAAATGGAAAATTTTAACACTGTGATAATAAACACTCAGAAAAAAACAGGACACAAATTATTCTCATGCGGTTGGCTATCCTGCTAAACAATCGGACTAAAATCTCCCACGTGGTTTTCAAAACAAAAGGGTTCGCGGTGACTGCGAACACACGCACTAATAAACACAAAACTTTAACAATGAGATTAGAATGCTTTTGCTGTTTTCTTCCACGGTTCCAACTCCACGATTATATAATTTACTTAAAATGAAATTGAGGTTCGTCAAGTCGCTAAAGACAGAAAAAAGGGGGGAATTTGACTTTGATAAAATTAATTTTAAATTACTGTCTTAGCGAATCCTGGCATTTGGTCGCCAATATGTTACGGGCCACTGGTTCGAGTCCGGCCTTGCTTAAGGGACTCAAGGGCCATAACAAACAAATAATAATGGTAAAGGTCGCCAGTCAGCAATGATACAAGGAATACTGACAAAAAGATGTATTTACAATAATATTTAAATAGAAATAAATGAAAGGGGAGCACAGCAGATAACTATTTTAGTTTGAGCCACGAGGAGCTTCAAATGGAGTTTGGTTGGCCGTGGATGAAACGCCAGCACAGCAATCACGTTCCCTGGAAGGGGGAAATAAATTGAATTATTAACAGCACACTTACTTCTACCGGCTGGGAACACGAAGTCGTGTGGTTAAAACCTTTAAGCAAATTAAATGAAAATGCAAAGCTTAGGGATTTAAACGTTACACATGGGAATCAACACTGTCACAGGGTGAATGTATTAAAACTAGGACTAAACAGCACACGTGGTCTGGGTATAAGGGATAGGATACAAGGTTCAGTGGGTAGGATTTCTTTAGAGGATAAGGAAAAATGGGGTGTGATAAGGAAGGGATGGCAGGTTGGGTAAGGATATTGAGAATCTCAAAATCAGACACCTTACCTTTAGTAAAAATGACTCTGGTTTCTTTCCCTTGTGGAAAGATGTAGACAGAGGTCCTGCCTCCCTGATGTCTTGAGGGTGAAGAGCGATGATGTTTCCCTCAAGGAGGTTGAGTGAAGAAGGAGCAGATGTTCTCCTTATGGATGCTGACTTACGAAGGAAGATCCCCAGTTTCCCTGCGTAGATCAACCCCACTTGACCCCCAATTGGGGGGGGGGTAGGGGGGATTGGCCTGACCGCTGTCCTATTGGTCAGGCTTGATCTCGTGTCCCCACATCCTTCGCAGCTCGCTTCCCTTGTCCTGGGACCTCGATGTTCTCACGTGACTTGTAGAAGGTAGCTGAAATTGAGATCTCAGGGGGAGTAGACTGGTATAGGATGGTGGGAGGGGGGGGGTGAGACTCTGGGTAGGGTCCCAAAACTCGTGGCATTTCGACCCATGCTGGCGGGGTCTTTTGTTATTGGAAAAAAGGTGGCGTAAAGACCGCCATTACTAACATATCAGTACAAAAGGATTGCGTTAACTTACTACAAGTACTTGCTTTTTACCTCTGTTAGCAGCAAAAATCCAAAATTCCTTCGTACTTTTATTCATTGAAAGAATAAATTCAAGAAGGTGAACACAAGAAGAAGATTGATTAAAGATAAAAGAAGATCTTTACTTCTCTTCAGCTAGAAGCGCTGTGGAGTCAACTTACTAAAAGTTTCGGAAATTCTGTATGTCTGTTTGTCTGTCTGTCTGTATCTCTCTCTCTCTCTCTCTCTCTCTCTCTCTCTCTCTCTCATGGGTTGAGTCTTCCTAGTACTTCGTTTACACGTCGAAACAATTCTAGTAAATAACCTGGTGCTCTCTCTCTCTCTCTCTCTCTCTCTCTCTCTCTCTCTCTCCATACCGGTATCTTCTTTCCCTTCCAAAATCCTTCATATCTCGTCCACCCAACGTGGAACGTATGTGCAATTTTCTTTCCTTTTCTTCCTGGCCGAAAAACATCAAAGTCTTGCATCATTACAGATTCAACTTTGCTTATTATGTCAGTTCTCTGCATTTCTTCTTTCCCTTCCACAATTTATTCAAATTCCTCCTTGCATTAATTTCTTGTTGTATCCCATAACCCATTCTGATTCATCCATTCTTCTCTGTTGATTATTATTATTATTATTATTATTATTATTATTATTATTATTGTTGTTGCTGTTGTTGTTGTTGCTGTTGTTGTTGTTGTAGTTGCTGTTGTTGTTGTTGTTCTTGTTGTTGCTGTTTTTGTTGTTATTATTTTCACACAATTATATATTCGTACTGAATGAGTAAAGAAATCACTAAGCATAATAATAACGAATGTGTAAAGGAATCATCATTTAAAATATATAAAAAGAAAACAAAATAGATATCAGAGCAAAGAACCTGAAGAATATTGCAATTTAAATGTGAAATACAGCCAAATAATTCCGAGCACTCCAAAACACCATTCCATTAACTCGACTGAAATTTCCATATTTTATCAAAGGCACATTTTCTTTATTTGTCTATTTCTGTCACACCATTTTTTAGCTTTTTCTTTATTTTTCTGTTTTTGGCACATCTTTTTTTTTATTAGGTTTTCCTTATTTATTTTTTTCACACCCTTTTTATAGCTTTTTCCTTATTTTTGTATATGTGTCACACCTTTTTTTATAGCTTTTTCCTTATTTTTCTATACCTGTCAAACCCTTTTTATAGCTTTTACCATATCTGCCCATTTCTGTCAGACCCTTTATTATAGCTTTTCCCTTATCTTTCCATTTTTGACACACCCATTTTATAGATTTCCCTTACCTGTCCATTTCTGTCACACTCTATTTTATATCTTTTCTCTTATCTGTTCATTTCTGTCATATCCATCCAATACAAAGAAAGAATATTCTTCACTGTCAGTCATCGGAAGTATCATAAACAAAAATCTGTTTCTGTTATCAAGCTATAAAGGCACTCCAAAAAATACCCAACCATTTATTCTTGGTCTAAGAAAAGGCCGATTAAAGGACCATAGGAGAAAGTTCTTTGTAGCCAAATGGCCCATATCATTCCATTCGAACGCTTAGATCCAAATCCACGGAAGAAGAATGTTTTTAAGGAGGCGTTGTCAATCGAAGCCTTTCTCTGTGTCATCGGTATGGATGAGAAGCGAACCGGGCTTGCTCGTAAAGATACTGAGAGCATTGACGAAAGCTGTGTTGCTTATCAGTTGTGAATCCCAAAGGAAAGCATGTTTAACTGTTATTGATAGATACGAC
>NC_090741.1:88721877-88724377 GCF_036898095.1 Palaemon carinicauda | reverse complement strand
TCCCAGGTCGTTTGAAATAAATTACAATATAGTACCACCGCGTCGCTATAGACCTTCAGTATAGTCCCGTTATATAGGATTGAGAATTTACCTTTGATTAATGGCAGTGCCATGTCACCCCTATCAAAAAACAGTTTGTTTGATATGCGTAAAGATGTGACAACATCACTGTAGCATAATAACTAAGGGTTGAGGAGATTTCTCCGGTGTGATAGTCTATTTCAAGCTTATCAATATTTAATCCTAGTTCGCATAATAAATGGAAGGAGATGCTTTTGCCGTAAATAAAAAAGAGAAAAAGAAAACGCTGCACCTACCCAATACTGGTGTTTTTTATGGAAGGCGAAAAATATGGCAACAGCTTTAAATTCTTAAAGTCCAAACCCTTGGTAGCTAAACTATAGCAACATAGCATAATAATGTAAAATACTCCGCAAAACTATTCCTTATCATTGTATGAACTTTTAGCCCAAATGCCATAATAGCGCATCACTTCTTGATATCTAACTTATTTGTAAGATTACTAAACTGGACTTTCCATAAATAATAATGGCAATATAACATAAGGTAGACAAGAAAGGTCGCTGATATTTGGATTCTTTTACAGGGGAGGCGAGGCCAAAGTCCTTGCTCGAGCTGAACAAAGAAACTTCTTATCTTGTTCACATTTCGGCCTCATAAGTATCATTTAATCTAATGAAATTGTTTATTCTGTGGAATCCTTAATTGTATCCATGTGAATATTCAATAAAATGATAATAATAATAATAATAATAATAATAATAATAATAATAATAATAATAATAATAATAATAATAATCAATTTCATTTCATGTGGAGTATTTAGGACGTGAAGATACCATTGCTGCAACAACAACAGTACTGAATTTCAAGTGGAATCACTGTAGAACTATTGTACATCTGTTAAAATTTTCTTACTGAAACAATACCATTTTCATCAGTTGCAAACATCTTACACATTTGAATTGCGATACCTAGGTCATTATCATGGAACAGAAAATTAACATAAATATATTTTTATTCAATAAAAATTCAAAAATACTGAAAAACCTTTCGATTACCTAGATTAAAAGTGCGAGTCAAGCAGGTTCTTGGAAGTTTGATCGTTATTTTTAGCTTTTAATTAAATCTTTACAGAAAAATCATGTTGGATTGCTTTCCCATTATTATTGTTATTATCATTATTAGAATTACTATTAATATTAACTTCATTATTACCATTATTCGCAATAAGTGGCTATCAATTTATAATACAAGTTTCTACAAAAAAAAAAAAAAAAAAATTTTATCATCGTTGCGTTTTTACGATGGGGTGGGTTAGTAACGATAGAAAATACAAAACCAATACAGCATAAAAAAATAAATATTCTTTGTTTTGCATACACACACAAATATATATATATATATATATATATATATATATATATTATATAATTTGAATAAACTATAATTAATATAAATAGAAAGAAGAATCATACCTTGGGAATGAGGATAGCGTCTTTATCCTTAGAGATTTGAGTGTTTGCAAACTTTACCTTTCTGGTGCCACTCCAGAAAAAAAAGAATCTTCTGAAACCTTAACCATATGTTGAACTGTCTTCACATTTTTCTTATTTCTTCTATGATTGTTTTCTCAACATCTGTTATCAAGCAGCTCTTTATATAGATATTTTTGGGCTCAGGCTATGTCGTCTTGATGGAAGTTCCTAAAGGGTATCTTCCTTGGGTATATTTGACTACAGTGATATTACCAGAGAATTTTACCTTAAGGTATCCAGAATTCTAACTCCTGGAGCGAATATCCCTAATTAAATCTAACAGGGATATTGCATAATATCAGAGGACGTATTCTTGACACGTCACATAGCTATCTTCACCCCGAATAGTGTTAACGCTTCTAGTGGGTACAGTGACAAGAATCTGAAACGAGAATGAAAAGAGAGCCGCTCATTAGGAATCTCTCCTATTCCGTTTCCAGTGTGTATCTGACGAAGGTGGCAGCGCCATCTCCATTCCTTTTCGTGTAGCTCTACTACTCGGTGTTTTCCCTTGTGTTCTCTCGTATTTTTGGATATTATTAAACGTTATGATGCTTTCTCCGGCCCCTTCTACCTCTGGAAAGTTGAGTATTATCTTTACTTTGTATAAATGTAAGCTCTTGTCTTTTTGACTGAAATCAAAAGTGATTTCAACGTAAACAAGAGTTGTTGCCTACCGGAGGCATACTGGATGCTGTCGCTCACTATATATGGGTCATTTAGTTAGCCAAAGCGACGTTCCCAGTTTTTACGCTTTAATAAATCTAGCTATTTAGCTCCTCTAGGAATTCTTATATAATGCCGTTAGTTTTAAGTTCGGTGATTTTGGTAACCGATCTTGCCCTTCGCTAGGCTTAGTAGCCTGGGCGTCTGGCCCTAGTACTTTCATGCATGATATAAGTTTTCCGAGTGTTATGTTATTGAAGCTATAGGCAAATATT
>NC_090741.1:88719319-88721377 GCF_036898095.1 Palaemon carinicauda | reverse complement strand
GTAATGGCAGTTAGGCAATATGTAATGGTGTGGAGGTGGTTTGATTATTTAAGGAAGGGGACAGTTTCTTTATATAAAGAGATTCCAAGAGAAGGAGCGAAAGGCAATCGGATGTTTGGGAAAGAATTTCGAAATGGTTGTATTGGATATGAGTTTTACATGAGTTTGTGTGATTTCTTATAGAGGAAAATTCTTGGGATTTTAATATGGAACCAGTGCGATGACTGACCCCCCTACGGGAATCGAGGCGGACCTTCAGTAATCGTCGGTTAGACCCGATATAGTATCCAAAATTACATTTTGGACAAGTATACTTGTAAACAACGAAGGGACCGCATCAACTCCGGGAGGGTGTCTTTGAACCTGAAAAGTTTGCCAATATTTACAGGGTTTTTTGATATAAACTTAAAATTCACATATGGGTACAGAGTGCTGAGGGCTGTGGTGAGCTCGTTTCTGAAAAGAGCATTTTTAACATAAGGCAATGATACACACATTAGTTTTTTGGGAACTTCAGGACATTTATATTTAGGCTGAAAAATACCATTAAGAAATTTATTAAAAATTTTGTCATAGAGGTGTGTAGGATAACAATTGTATGTAAAATAGGTTTATAAAAAATAAAAAATAAAAGGATAAGGAATAGTTTTGCGGAGTATTTTACATTATTTTGTTATGTTGCTATAGTTTAGCTACCAAGAGTTTGGACTTTAAGAGTTTAAAGCTGTTGTCATATTTATCGCCTTCCATGAAAAACACAAGTAGTGGGTAGATGCAGCGTTTTCTTTTTCTCTTTTTTATTTACGGCAAAAGCATCTCTTTCCATTTATTATGCGAACTAGGATTAAATATTGATAACCTTTAAATAAACTATCGCATTGGAGAAATCTCCTCAACCCTTAGTTGTTATGCTACATCAGTGTTGTCACATCTTTCCGCATATGAAACAAACGGTTTTCAGATAGGGGTGACATGGCACTGCCATTAATCAAAGGTAAATTCTCAATCCTATATAACGGGGCTATACTGAAGGTCTATAGCGACGGACGCGGTGCTACTATATTGTGATTTATTTTAAACGACCTGGGAGCAAAGACGGACGGCTGTAATGGGAAAAGTGGCACCTTCCCTAATTATAAGCAAATTTTGACCTTTTGTAGCTGGGTTATAGCGGAGGCTGTAGATCGACTCGTAACGGGAGGGATTTAGCAAAATGTTGATGTGTTGGGTAATTGGTGCCGAGTAAAGTTTCGTTTTTCTCCCATTTCTAAGCCATCGTTTGAGACCAGTTAATTGCACAAAAGGGAGAAATCTTTTTTTATGTAAACTTTGAGGCCACATGAGAAAATGGGAAGGAGAGAGAGAGAGAGAGAGAGAGAGAGAGAGAGAGAGAGAGAGAGAGATGGGCTTGTAAAATAGCAAACTCGGATAACTGGAATTGTCCTTATCAAGAGATAGATAGATAGATTAAATAAGGAATTATGATCACCTCTTTTCTTGCTCAACAGTAAAGTAATGAATAAATCATTGATTATGAAATTTGGAAAATCTCAATTTTTTTATTATGTAAAGTTTTTTTATATTTTTATTAATTTTTAATTTCATACTCAATTAGTTACTATGTAAATGGTACAGGTTCTATTAACTATAAATTATCCAAATATTTAGTCAAATTACTTTCCCCGATCTTAGGATCTATTTCAACCTCTCATATAAAAAATTCTGTTGATCTTTGCGAAAAATTACAAAAAGTTAACCTCACGTCTAGATATAGATTAGTTAGTTTTATGTAACTTTATTGTTTACCAAAGTGCCGGTTGATGACTTATTGGATTTCCTGTCGGGTATTTTAGATGCTTATGATTTACCTTTATCAACCCATACTATTATTGAGCTAATTTTTTTGTGTATTAAAAAATGTAAATTTAATTTTAATGGAGATTTCTATGAACAAGTTTTTGGTATGGCTATGGGTAATCCTTTGTCCCCACTTTTATCCAACATATATATGGAATTTTTTGAATCTAGATTAACTCCTTCAGTGTGGTCCTCCCAAAT
>NC_090741.1:88706819-88709319 GCF_036898095.1 Palaemon carinicauda | reverse complement strand
GACAGGTAAGGAAAATCTATAAAATGGGTGTGTCGAAAATAGAAAAATAAGGGAAAAGCTATAATAAAGGGTCTGACAGAAATGGGCAGATATGGTAAAAGCTATAAAAAGGGTTTGACAGGTATAGAAAAATAAGGAAAATTCTATAAGAAAAGTTGTGACAGATATACAAAAATAAGGAAAAAGCTATAAAAAGAATGTGAAAAAAATAAATAAGGAAAACGTATTAAAAAAAAAAGATGTGCCAAAAACAGAAAAATAAAGAAAAAGGTGAAAAATGGTGTGACAAAAATGGACAAATAGAGAAATTTTTTCTTTAGTAAAATATGGAAATTTCAGTCGAGTTAATGGAATAGTGTTTTGGGGTGTTCAGCATTATTTAGTTGTATTTCATATTTAGATTGCACTATTCTTCAGGTGTTTTGCTCTGATATCTATTTTGTTTTCTTTTTATATATTTTAAATGATGATTCCTTTACTCATATTCGTCATTATTATGCTTAGTGATTTCTTTACTCATTCAGTACGAATATATAATTGTGTGAAAATAATAACAACAACAAAATCAGCAACAACAAGAACAACAACAACAACAACAGCAACAACAACAACAACAACAACAATAATAATAATAATAATAATAATAATAATAATAATAATAATAATAATAATAATAATAATAATAATAATAATAATAATAATAATATTCAAGAGAGAAGAATGAATAAATGAGAATGGGTTATGGGATACAACAAGAAATTAATGCAAGGAGGAATTTGAATAAATTGTGGAAGGGAAAGAAGAGATACAGAGAACTGACGTAATAAACGAAGTTGAATCTGTAATGATGCAAGACTTCGATGTTTATCGGCCAGGAGGAAAAGGAAAGAAAATTGCACAATGTGTAACACATTGCAAGAAAAGTGAATTATACTTTCCACGTTGGGTGGACGAGATATGAAGGATTTTGGAAGGTAAAGAAGATACCGGTATGGAGAGAGAGAGAGAGAGAGAGAGAGAGAGAGAGAGAGAGAGAGAGGGAGAGAGAATTTCCAAGGTACAAAAAGATAAGTAATTTCACGAGCAAACACAACGTATAATTTGTTTACGAACTTTTAGTAAGTTGACTCCACAGCGCTTCTAGCTGAAGAGAAGTAAAGATCTCATTTTATCTTTAATCAATCTTCTTCTTGTGTTTACCTTCTTGAATTTATTCCTTCAATGATAAAAGTACGAAGGAATTTTGGATTTTTGCTGCTAACAGAGGTAAAAAGCAAGTACTTGTAGTAAGTTAACGCAATCCTTTTGTATTGATATTGAAAACTGAAGGAATTGTACCAAAATCCATTGGTTTTTGGCAATTGAAAATATTTATTATTATTATTATTATTATTATTATTATTATTATCATTATCACTATTATTATTATTATTAAATGCTAAACTACAACCCTAGTTGGAAAAGCAGGATGCAATAAGCCCAGTGGCTCCAACAGGGAAAATAGCCCAGTGAGGAAAGGAAACAAGGAAATATAAAATATCCTAAGAACAGCAAAAACATTGAAATAAATATTTTCTATATAAACTATAAAAACTTTAACAAAACAAGAGGAAGAGAAACTAGATAGAACAGTGTGCCCGAGTGTACCCTCAAGCAAGAGAACTCTAACCCAAGACAGTGGAAGACCATGGTACAGAGGCTATGGCACTACCCAAGACTAGAGAACAATGGTTTGATTTTGGAGTGTCCTTCTCCTAGAAGAGCTGCTTACCATAGCTAAAGAGCCTCTTTTACCCTGAACAATTACAGTTTAGTAGTTAACCCCTTGGGTGAAAAAGAATTGTTTGGTAATCTCAGTGTTGTCAGGTGTATGAGGACAGGAGAATCTGTATAGAATAGGCCAGACTGTCTGGCCAGTCAAAGGACCCCATAACTCTCTGGTGGTAGTATCTTAACGGGTGGCTGGTGCCCTGGCCAACCTACTACCTATTATTATTATTATTATTATTATTATTATTATTATTATTATTATTATTATTATATAGAGCCCGAACAATCGTAACTGAATTTTAAATCTGTGACAAACTGACGAAGATAAGAAATAGAGAAAGAAAATTAACCTCAGATCAATTGGAAAACTTCACCAGGCAGTGGAATTAAATTTACGGAATACATAGTATTTCCAAACATGATTAGGCCCTGAGGAAACAGACAATCCATTACTGTTCCGGCTCTTAAAGAGGCAGTCTAAGTTCTGAATTTTTATAGGTATTATGTATTAACGTAATTTTGGCTTTTGTTTTTGTCAGCCTTGTTACTGCAATTTTGTTTATGTAAAATTAGCATAAGATTTATTTAAAAAGGATTCAATAGTAAACTTTTTAATTTTTCTTTTGAAGTTCTGTTTTAACGCTTTCTGTGTTTTTCGAGTCCTTGGTGAGAAGAGACGCCTGTGTTTACGTGCAAGGAACTCAATTACTTGAGGACACAGTTCGAGCTC
>NC_090741.1:88694319-88701819 GCF_036898095.1 Palaemon carinicauda | reverse complement strand
GTGTGAAAACGCTCCTGGCTGAATGCACACCTAAACTTAATTAAGTTAAAAGAGGCTTTAGAGATTATCCCTCTTAATCTCACTAATGTGAAAATCCTTTCAGTCTCATAAAAGATAAAGACTCGTGCTACCGCATTTAATCTACATTTCAGTAATGTTAAAATTCATCTTTATGAATACGCTTTTAATCTCTTTGATACTAAAACGTATCTTGTTAAATGCCTTCTACATTTCAAGGATCTTTAAGAAGCAAGTATTAGGTACACATTATCCGTAAGTGATTTTGAAATGCGTCCTACGTTATGCTATTTTAAACTTCAGTTGTTTTAATATTCTTTTGTTGCATAAGCTCTATATCAATTATTTTAAAAAGCCGTATTGATTGCCTTTTCCATGTAAGTGATAGGAATTAGATTCATAACAACAATGATAGTAGCTATAATAATAATAATAATAATAATAATAATAATAATAATAATAATAATAATAATAATAATAATAATAATTATTATAATCTTCATTATTATCACTATTATAAATATTATCTGTATTGTTATTTGTTTATTAAATCTCTGATCGGACAAACTCTCGCATATGTTGTAAAAAGACCTAATTAATAATTTTTCACTCATATTGAATAACTGAAAGGATTTCTTTATGGATGAAAACTCCTTCATATCAAAGTCTGGAATTCAAAATATAATAAATTTTTCAATTGGAGCAGCTTTTATTGTATAAATTCATTATGAATTGAAATTAAGATTTCCAAGTTGCTTTTTGGTATATTTTCACGCTACAGAATAGTTGACATTATACCAACATGCACGTTTTTTAATAATGATAAGAGAATTAATAATAAATAAAAATAATAAAAACGTCTATATGAATTCAAATAAAAAATGACAATGATAATTGGATTATACTAAGGGTTTTAAGAATACCAGAAACAACTACAGCAACAATAATACACACACACAAACACACACACACACACACACACACACACATATATATATATATATATATACATACATACATATATATATATATATATATATACATACATATATATAAATATATATATATATATATATATATACATACATATATATATATATATATATATAAATATATATATATATATATTTATGTATATATATATATATATATATATATATTTTTGGGCTCAAGCCATGTCGTCCTGATGGAAGTTCCTATAGGGTAGCTTCCTAGGGTATATTACAACTACGGCGATATTCCCAGAGAATTTACCTTAAGGTACCAGAATTCTAACTCCTGGAGCGAGTATCCCTCGTGAAAGGGATATCGCGACATATCAGAGGACGTATTCTAGACACGTCACATGGCAATCTACGACCTGAACAGAGATTTCGTCTCGTAGGAGGGAGATTGACGAGATACGAATTCGGGAAAGAAAAAGGGGAGCCGCTCCCAAGGCTTCCCTATCCCCCGATTCGTATGCGTGCCTGGCGCCAATCCTGGCGCCATCTGTATTCCTTTTTGCGTAGCTTAACAACTCGGTGTTTTTTCCTGTTTTTCTCGCAAATCTTGGATTTATTCAGCTTTTCATGGCTTCTCCGTCTTCGTTGGCCTCGGATAAGTTGAGTATAGTGTCTGTTATGTATAAATGTAGGCTCTTGGTAAAATTTTGAGTGATTAATAGGATTAATCTTTGATACAAGAGCCGTAGCCTACCAGAGGTGTCCTGGACACTGTCACTCGCTAGGTATAAATTAGTTAGTCAGAGTGACATTCCTGGTTGTTTTGCTTAATAAATTTTAGCTATTTAGCTTTACATAGGATTTCCTTTCGTGCTTAGTATTATTTGGCGAAGTATTCGCCATTCTGGCCTACGCTAGGCCATGTAGCCTAGTCGTTTGGTCCTAGTACTTAATGCATGATTTTGGTTTTTCCGAGTGTAATTAAAATTTTATTGACGCTTTGGGCTATATTTTATACATTTTAGACTGTGTGGAATATTTCCAAGATTGTATACGTGAGAGTTTCGGTGATTTAGGTAATCGATTCTCTTGGTGCCTAGGCTAATTGCTTATGGAGCCTTAGTATACTTTATCATTCTCCCCGGTTGCTTTCTTTTCTTCGGAAAAGGTATGCAATCCCTTTCCCTCTGTTTAAGCCTTGGGCTTATCCCTAAGTGGTTTTTTCCGAATTTATTTTCGATAAAACTATACTAGGGTGTTACTGTACCTTCCTGTTCCAGCAAAGTCCTGTTCAAAGAGGGACAGAACAACAGAGTTTTTAGTCTGAGTCCGTGTTGTCTGGCTTGGGGCAGAGTCCCCCTCGCTGACCTAACACTTACAAAGGGAGCTTAGCTCCCTTAGGTCACTATCGAAGGTTTCTGTAAGTTATGATTCCTTCTTTTGTGATCGACCAGACTAAGTCCTATTGCTGTTCTCGGGGGAGGGTTAAAATCTTCCCTTGGGAGTAGCAACGCCTTCCTTGCTTTGGTGCTCTGGAAGCTGGCAAGTATTGCTGGCCCTTTCCCTTAGATCTCCCTTAGGCTAAGACAAAGTTCTTGGCTGCGGGTGATCTGTCACTAAAGCAAGTTTGGCAGGACCCTCTTGTCCCTTCCCCCTCTATCTCCGTAATGGCCTAGCCATTACTGTACTGTACCTTGCCGGCCGGCAGAGCTGGCCGGCAGGGGTATTACTGTACTGTACGTCTTTCTACTTCTGGACCTAGTATAGGTTGGGATGTGGAATTGACTAAGCCCCTTGCAGGCCTGCAGAGATGCTGGCCGGCAAGGGTCTTATGTTTTCGAGTGCTGCCCGGACCTCTCTTGGTCCCTCATCCATGCCTGCCGGCAGAGCCGGACGGCATTGGTCAAGGAAGCCTGAATTAAGTTTCTCCCCTTCCTTATATGCACTCTTTCGGTTGCCGGGCTCGGGCGGTTGTGTACACTCTTATCCCGGCATCCATTCTATTTTCTTCTAGTGCTGTACCTGTCCCGGCTGCCGGCTGATGACCTATGAGGCCGGCAGCCGGGCAGGTGTAGTCTTCTGGTTCTTTTGCTGCCGGCTGGCATCGGTCTTGTACCTTTGCCGGCCGGCTTATGTCAGTCCTTGTCTGCCGGTCACCAAGAGTGTGGCCGGCAGCTGGGTACTACCTTGTGTAGTTGCTGGCCGGCAGTCATTGCCGGCCAACACTGGCTGTTGCTGGCCGGCAGCTGCTGCCGCCGGCACAGGCATTTGAACCAGAGTGCTGCCGCCCTATAGCTGTTAAGAAGTATACTTTAAAGCTAGTTGTGGTGTGTGCCGGCCGGCAAAGGCAGGCTGGCACACATCCTCCTATACTGTACTAGTATTCTTCTGTATAGCATATACAGTAAGAAGAAAACTATAGTAAAAGTTTAGGTACAGCACTGTATCTTCTAACACTATTGTGTTTTCTTGCACAGCCCTTTGCTGTTGCCCTCAGACAGGAAGCAGAGTTCTTCCCCGTCTATTATCCAGGATTTTAAAATCATTGCCTAGGTGTGAGCTCCACCTGTTTCCTCTGGAAACCTTGCATTGGTTACTCTAGTAGAGATAAACCATTTTGATTTTATTATCTGGAAGGCTGCAACAATGGGTTGTGAGGGAAACACAAGTGTGTGTCTTTCCTTTATGAATTGTTATGCTATACTATGCATATCCAGTGATACATAGTTCACTTGATACTCATGGAAATTTTTTCTCTTTACAGGAGGACCCTCCGAAGTGCGGAAATGTTTTCTGCAATGTCCGCAGCAAGAACCTCTGCGGACATGAGTGTTGTAGGAGACACGCAGCATGCGCTGTCTCCAAGGATGATCTCCAGTATTGGGACCCTCAGGTATGTACTGTATGCACTAACCTGATTACTGAGGCTTTTGATTCCCCTAGAACGGCGGAATCAAGGGATATAGCTAGGGAAAAGCTTCGTACTTGGGTAAGGGGCTTCAAGAAGAACACCTCTGGCCCTTATCTTCCAAGTGAGAAGATGAGGGCGTATCTTTTTCCCCAGGCATCAGCTGAGGCAGTGATTCCCCAGCCTCAAGAGGAAATCCCTCAAGATCAAGTCCAGGTGGACGAGGAAGTCGCAGATGCGATGCAAGACATCCAGTTGTGTGACAGGATGTCTGACCTGGACGAAGGTTTGGAAGAATACCTCCTGGCAGAAGGTCAGGATCAAGTTCAAACCCCGGATGTCGTAGAGGATGGGGTCGACGAGGTGTCGGCTACTCCGGTTCAGATGCCGGAGCCCATCCCCTCAACATCGGCTGGTCTCCCAGTAGAACTGGGACAGGCCCTCTCTTCGATTGTTGGAATGATCCAACAAATGCAGAAGGAGAATCAGGAGAAGGCGGCTGCAATGGAACTGCGTATGCAGTCCCTAGCAGAATCACATGGGCCCCAGAAAAGGCTCAATGTGAAAGACCTTCCCATATGCTCAGATGCTAACCCATGGAGGTATGCTGAGCACATGCCGATGACGACTGGTAAGATCGTCATCTCGGATAAGCTGGGTTCAGTTCCCCTAGAGGAGCTAGAATTCTGGCCCAGCAAGGCATCATATCCGGACTGCTATGTCCGGCCGAGAAAAGAACCAGCTTCAAGGGAGGAGACAGAGCCAAAGGAGGTCATTATTATGGACCACGCTAAGGCTCAAGCCCTACTTTCATCCTCGATGAAAGAGAGGGGCTTCTTGAATTCGAAGGTAGCTGCATTGAGCAAGAAGCTCCCTTCTTTTGTGTCCTCTCCTGATAGAGCCTTCCCCTTTTTACAAAAAGGGTTTGCGGCTGTCCTAAAGGCAGTCGAGGCCGGCAAGCCTTGCCCCTCCCTGGAGGAGTGTAAACCCTTGTCGCTGGCTCTGCCTATGGACCACAAAGACTGGAAGGATGTCCATCTGACATTCTCAGTGGGAAAGTTGGAGGCTGATATTGCCGGACGGCAATTCGGCGAGGACCTCCCCAAGCTGCCCGAATCTCTTTTACGAAGAGAGTTCGAGACCAAAGAAAGACTGGCTGCCTCAATGTCTCATCAGACCACTCTTGAGACAATGGCAAGTGACCCTAAGGTCCATGAAATGTTCATGGTAGTGGCTAAGTCTCACCTAGCCACAGTGACGAAGGACCTTTATGGCTTCATCAAGGCAAGGAGAGCTTGCAGGGAGGTCGTGTTCGCCGGGGCTTCGGTGAGACACGAACCAAGGAAATTAATCTCCTCCAACATTTGGGGAAAAGAACTTTTCCCTACCGATGTGGTCAAAGAGGTTGTTGATAAGGCCGCCGTGGAGAATAGAAATCTTCTCCAGAAGTGGGGCCTGGCTATCAAAAGAAAATCTTCCCCGGATGAGGGTCCTAAACCATAGAGGAAGAATATGAAGACTAGGCTACCATTTCGGCCAGCCAAGCCTTATAGACAGCAACAGCAACTGCAATTGCCTTTGCCTCCAGTTCCCCAGATGGTGGCACAAACCCCGACTGCCTTTCAGTGGGTACCCCAGGCTGTGCCAGGTCAGTCAACCACATTCGCCCCAACGTTCGAAGGACAGTCTTCTTCCTTTCGTGCAAAACCTAGAGGAGCAGCCAGAGGCTCGTCTAGGCGCCCCTCAAGGGGAAGGGGATTCAGAGGTGGTCGTGGTCTGGGAGGCAAGACCTCAGGACGGCAGTCCAAGTGAAATGATACCGGTAGGAGGGAGACTGATGAAATTTTGGGATCGCTGGACCTTCGATCCCTGGGCCCAAAGCCTACTCAAGAATGGACTGGGTTGTAGCTGGTACAGCACTCAACCCCCATGCCTTCGGTTTTTCCAACACTCCACCCCCGTTTTGGAGGAGTACGTTCAAGAACTGTTGGAGAAAAATGTGATCCGAAAGGTGAGGTCCATCAAATTCCAAGGGAGGCTGTTTTGTGTTCCCAAGAAAGACTCGGAAAAGCTCAGAGTCATTCTGGACTTGTCACCACTCAACAAGTTCATAGTGAATTGCAAATTCAAGATGCTAACACTGCAACACATAAGGACCTTACTGCCCAAGAGGGCATACTCAGTCTCTATAGACTTGTCAGACGCCTATTGGCACATTCCAATCAGCCGTCGACTCTCCCCCTACCTAGGGTTCAGGCTACAACGGAAACTGTACGCCTTCAGAGCCATGCCATTCGGGCTAAACATAGCCCCAAGGATTTTCACGAAGCTTGCGAGCGCAGCTCTCAAACAATTACGCCTAAAGGGAATACAGGTAGTAGCCTACCTGGACGACTGGCTGGTGTGGGCAGCATCCGAGACCGAATGCTTGCAAGCTTCCAGTCAGGTGATCCAGTTCCTAGAGTACCTAGGCTTCAAGATCAACAAGAAAAAGTCTCGACTTTCTCCATCCCAAAAGTTCCAGTGGCTGGGAATCCACTGGGACCTTTTGTCACACAGTTTCTCCATCCCAACGAAGAAAAGGAAGGAGATAGCGGGCTCTGTCAAGAGACTTCTAGATTCCGAAAGGATATCAAGACGCGAACAGGAGAGGGTACTAGGCTCTCTCCAGTTTGCTTCAGTGACAGACCCAGTGCTAAGAGCACAGCTAAAGGATGCAACCGGAGTTTGGAGAAGGTATGCATCAAACGCGCGAAGAGACCTGAGAAGACCAGTGCCGCCTCGGCTACGTACTCTTCTCAGACCTTGGTCCCAAGCCAGACATCTAAAGAAGTCGGTTCTTCTTCAGCCACCTCCCCCGTCGTGACGATTCACTCAGACGCCTCAAATGAGGGATGGGGAGGTCACTCTCATCGGAAAAAAGTCCAGGGGACTTGGTCCAAGCTATTCAGGACCTTTCATATAAACTTTCTAGAAGCTATGGCAGGGCTCCTTACCTTAAAGAAAGTCTCCCCGCGTCACTCGATCCACATAAGATTGGTGACAGACAGCGAGGTGGTTGTGAGATGCTTGAATCGACAAGGGATGAGGTCACCACCTCTCAATCAAGTGATGTTAGCCATTTTCCGATTGGCGGAAAAGAAGAAGTGGTACCTGTCGGCAGTTCACCTTCAAGGAGTCCGCAATGTGACAGCGGACGCTCTATCCAGGTTCACACCGATAGAGTCGGAATGGTCCTTAGACGCAGGATCATTTTCCTTCATTCTGAATCAAGTCCCAGAACTGCAAATAGACCTCTTTGCGACGAAAGACAACAAGAAGTTGCCCCTGTACGTGTCCCCGTACGAGGACCCCTTAGCGGAAGCAGTGGACGCAATGTCCCTCGACTGGAACAGATGGTCCAGGATTTATCTGTTCCCTCCTCACAACCTTCTGTTGAGGGTCCTCAACAAACTGAGATCCTTCAAGGGGGTAGCGGCAATAGTGGCCCACAAGTGGGCGAACAGTATGTGGTTCCCCTTGGCGTTGGAACTACAGATGAAGTTCGTGCCGCTACCACATCCAGTTCTGACCCAGCGAGTCCAGAAGTCGACTGTCTGCGCTTCATTACAGAAAACCCAGACCCTGCAG
>NC_090741.1:88674319-88681819 GCF_036898095.1 Palaemon carinicauda | reverse complement strand
TTTTGGTAAATGTGGATATCAAGGTTTTTGTTGGCAGTTTAACAAATCTTGTGTTGTATCTGTATAAATTATAAGAATTATAAGTGAGCCCTATCAAACACGATACTTAACTGTTGCTCCAAGTTATCAATTCTTCTGTTTTGGTTCAAATAAAATAGGACCTACTAGTCCAATAATGAGTGAGAAAAAGAAAGCAAACATTTTACAATTCTTTAGTAAAGCAAAATATATATTAACTAATGTTAATAGTAAAACTTCACTTAGCTGTGAGCATATCAGTTAATCGGATTATCCACAGTCCTCGTCAGGTATCATTAACTAGAATCAAAGTATCAAGAAAATATGGTTTGAACTACTGGAAATTTAGATTTATTCAAGAAACTGGTAGTGAGGTTGATCCCCGGCCTCTTTGTAATGTGTATTCTGGGAGTTTAGCTAATGATGCCACGAAGCCTTTAAAACTCCAAAGACACTTGTAATTAAAACACCATGATTTATCTGAGAAACCACTTGAATATTTTCAAAGAATTCGTGAAAATATGCAAAATCAAACAGGTGCTTTTAAAGAAAATGGTTGTTGAAGATAAGTCCTTGATAAAGCCTTTCTATCAAATAGTACATCAAATGGCCAAGATTAAAAAGCCACAAACAACTGGAGAAGAATTTATAAAGCCTTGCATGTTACAAGCTTGTAAGGAGGTTTTGGGAAAACAGGCTGTACAGAAACAAAGTAATTCCCATGTGTGCTAACACTGTTAAGCACAGAATTGAATACAGAATGGAAAACATTGAAAATTAAGTTATAAAAATAGTAAAAATCTTATTTAATTCAATTAAGCTTCACGAATCAAAGGACGTAAGTAACAAGGCCATTCTCCTTTGTTTTGTGAGGTTTGATTGTGAATGGGAATTACAGAAGAAGCTACTTTGTCGCTTAACTTACCCGGTAGAACAACGAGCTCTGAGATTTTTAAAGCACTTGATAGCTATTTCATGGAACAAAGAATTGAATGGCAAAAAATGGTGATACAAACATTACTGGACATCATTCAGGAGTTTTTGCAAAGGGGAAAAATATTGGTCACCCAGACATTTTGTCTACACCCTGCATTATACATCGTGAGCAACTTGTAGTAAAAAATAAGTCCCCAGAACTACAAGAAGTAATATCAGATGTTATTAAAATCATAATTTAAATTCGACAAAAAGCGCTCAATTATCGAATATTTGAAGGACTTTGCGAAGAAATAGGGTTTCGGTATAGGCGTACTCACCTCCTTGTTCAGGATATCCTCGCCTCATACAAGCAACAGAGTAAATTAAATTTTCAGTGCTACGGCCGTGGATCTCACAACCAGTATTAGCGAGGTTAAATCAGCGAATTTTGAACTGCGCCATTAGCACATTTTTTTTAGTGTTATTGAGACGTAAACAAAACACACCTAATTGATAGCTCGACAAGCAACTGTCGGCTACCATCGTGTTTTTTCCGATAGCAGCCATGCTTTGTGACTCCCCTAGTGCCAGAGTGGAGAAAGGAAGGATCATGAAGCCACGGTGCCTCACCTTGAGCAGTCACAAGAAACGGTCCCCCCCCCCCGTCCACCCACCCAGTCCTGGAACACATCCATGATACACCCGAGGATAATCAAGAAGAGACCGAGCAGAACAACAACAACAACAACAACAACCAGAACACTGAAGCAGAAGACAATTACTACACCAACTTTCATCCTGCCCAGCAACCACCTCCACCAAAGACCACCGACAGCACGTCTACCTGGCCAAGCAGATCCAGGTTTACTGCCGGCCCAAACACGACCTCCTAGGTTGCTATAGCCGCAATGGAGGCCATAAATCCACAGCTAAATATGATGATAAGACCCAATCGTCGAGGACAACTCATCATATCCGACCAGGATAAGGAATCCACAGACTTCATATTTCATCAGGAGAATGTCCAACACTCCAACCATTCAGACAAGCCTACGACCATAATTATCATCCATTTGCTGGACCTACCACCTGAACCTTTGCTAAACCACCCATCCATTCTCTTAGCCAAGATATGCGAGGGGAAATCAGGAAGAAGATCCCACAAGCTTGAAGCAGTCCATAAGGAACAATGACCTCCACAGACCTCCTTTGGTTACTGGGGAACCTTCTATATGGAGCAATACTTCCCAGAGCACCTCAGATGCTTCAGGTGTCATAAGTTCGGTCACCACCCGAGCCAATGCGCAGGCCTGGATGTCAGTGCAGTTTGTAGCAGCAGACAGCACCCAACCACCACTGCATCACCAAGTTGAAAGCTGGACAACACACTGTTGTAAAGTGCCCCAGCTGCCCAGGACCTCACCATGCTTGGCAGAGAAGATGTCCAGCAAGACTCCAGCGCATCTTTGATCGCCACTACAACCTGCAGCCACGGTAGCCACATCAAACCTGCCAGCCTCCTACCAACCACAACTCTCCTCAAATAAGCCACCTCCCCCCCTGACCTAATCCTCTCCCAACTAGACTTATAATTCCTGAATTTTCGTCTCCTCCACGTCCTCTCCAAAAACACAAACCTGAACGTCCTCCAAAATCTCCTCCAATGTCACAACAAGCCACCTCTTACACTCCTACTCCACCTTTACCAAAATTCACCTCTCCTTCCACCCATGCCATTCTCTCTGAGCAAACCTAACCAAAATACAACTTACCAATAGTCCAGACTCCCATTACCACCAATTTCTTAATTGACTTTCCCTGCCTCCCTAGACCCGCTGTTAGAAGCCCCCCAGGCGCCTCACGACCCTCCACTCCCTTTAAACCACCCTATAAATTGGACCAACCTTGACCCCACCACATTCCCCATGGGGGCGTTCATAGCCATAATATCCAACGTCCTTAGCAACTTTCTAAATGCAAATAAAATTAATTTTCCACAGCTAGCCCAAAATGAATTTGTCTTCAACAGCGCCACCCTGGAACTCCGTACAATAGTCCTTTCATAGTGCCTCCAGCAAACAATCCGACACAAACACACTCAACATAGAAAAAACTCTCAACAACACCATAGTGAAAGTGATCCCAAGGAATTCCTGCAGACTCAGAAAAAAGTTTGGCTTCCTACAATCCCAAACATCAGAGCAAAATACTGACATTATTATGCTAAAGGAAACTTTGTTAAGTGAGAGTGCACCATTCTCATTCTCGGGATACAAAGTGTATACCCCGTATCTAACACCAACAATAAGAGGATTAACTACTCTCATCAAGAATAGCATTCTCTCAAAAAGAGTAAAAGGTATCGAATATGGGACAAATGCATAGATACTCAGTGTTCAGGTATTTGCTAGCCACAACTCTCACAGTCCACAATGTCTACAAATCAACAAACTAAAGCATCAATTCAAAGGGGCTCTTTGCAGCTGCTTCTGGGGAGGATACAATCATTGCAGGTGATATCAACGCCCACCATCTGTTTCTGACCTCTATTTTGGCAACAAACCAGACCGGTCGACACTTGCCCGTACTACAGCAAGAATATCCAGACCAAACACTGCTTAACAAAGTGTCAGAAGCAATCCGCCTAAGGGGCAATCGCCTAGACCTCCCCTTCCTGCCAAGAACCATACAAAGGGGTGCCAAATGGCAACTGCATCCTGTGCTAATAAGTGATCACTTTGCCATAGAAATTAACCTCGAACTAGAGAAATACCCCTCTCCTCCCACCCTCCTGGAAAAAGGTGGAACCAAGGCTTTGCAAACTGGACAATATTCAAGCAACCTATGACGGAATCGGATCGTGAATATATAAAGAGCCCACACTGGATTTTAACAAACAGCTTGATGCCGCCGTCAGTATATCTATGCCTCAGAAAAAGTATTCAGGAACAAAGCATGCGTATGACTGGTACTTCAACAGGCGCATCAAGGAAGTGAATGCAAGAATCAACCAAACCAGGAAGCTCTCCAGAAGACAGAATCGATGATCTTCATGCTCTACTGGTTGAAATCACCAAACATTCCTTACAAGTAACACTGGAGGGGAAAATGTAAAAATGGTACTCATGGTGCCAAACAACATATCTCTAGCAATATGTGGATAATAGATCCATATGCAGCAAACTTCGATAGTTATTTAAGCATGGAAAAAAACCCTCATCGATTAAGCATGGAAGAAAAAAAAACCTTATCGATCTATCATGTGAAGATAGTGTCAAAGCTAAATTCCAGTCATCCTTATCAAGACCCTATTTTGGCTTACATAAATATTCTAATTCCATTTTCAACAACGTATTTGTGTGGAAAGACATTTTCATATATCACAGCAATTAAGACTCGCTACCGGTCTCGACTTGAAATAAGATCGGCTATCCATCTTGCAGTAACGACATTGGCGCCAAAAATTCACAAACATATTTAAAACAAGCTAGAACAAATACCACAGAATTTTTTTTTAATTCTTGTATAAACTTAAACTTTTACATTTTTGGATGATAACCAATATTTTACTTTATATTTAAACCTTGCATTGCATATCAATACAATAAAAGTTTTTTATATATATTACATAAACGTATTTACCTTTTTTTCTCTAAAATCTAATTAGTGGTCAGCCAAATTTGCAGTTATAAATTCATAGGTACATGAAGATTGGAAGGTTGGAGACCGCTGCTGTATAACACACACAGACTATATAGTGTATCCACACACACACACACACACACACACACTCACACACCAAAAGAAAGAGAAGTAAAGAAAGCATTTAAATGCATGAAACGAGCCAAAGCAGCAGAGGGTGGCCTAACAATTGATTTAATAATAGATTGTGGTGATATCATAGTAGTGCAACTAGCTGAACTTTACACAAAACGTCTGCAAGTATGCTCTATATGTATAGCTTGAAAAAACTTAATCACTATACCAATTAAAAAGAAAAGGGAGACAATAAAGACCTGAAAAACTACCGCCTTATAAGTTTACTCTCAGTAATACATAAACTACTTGCAAATATCAAATTAGGACAAATAGAAAGATAGACTTGAATCAACCATGAGAGTGGGTAGAATTTAATAGTGGCTATTCAACAACTGACCACACCCATGTAATTAACAAGCTAATGGAAAAATCAACAGATTATGAAAAAACAGTATTTATGACATCAATAGACTATGAGAAATCGTTTGATTCTGTCAAAATTTCAGCAGTAATGAAAGCCCTTTAAAGACAATGAATATATGAGAAACATCTGATTGAGAATGGATTTAGACAGGGAGACCCCATCCCTCCTAAATTATTCTTAGCATGCCTAAAAAAAGTTAAAAAAAAATGTAGATGAGGAAAATGTAGGAATTAACATTAAGGGGGAATATCTTCATAACTTAAGATTTGAAGATGACATAGTTCTATTTATTGAATCATGGGAAGAATACAAAAGATGATAGATTTTAATAGAGAAAACAGAAATGTAGGAATTAAAATGAATATGAATAAAACTATATTAATGTTCATTGAAACTGCAGACAGACAACAAAATTAGTTATGGACGAAAGTCTAGAGATTGATAATGAATATACACACTTGAGATCGACAGTAAGTTATTCCACAGGAGATAAATCCGATACCAAACGAAGAATAAGCATGCAATGGAGAGTTTTTGGTGAACAAAATGGAAATCTGTAATGTAAAATTCCACTTTCTCTAAAAAGAAAAGGTATTGCGTCAGATGTTCCTACTTGTATTAACCTATATATCATAAACTCGGAGCGTTGCCACAGCCTTACAACATAATCTAGTTACAAACGAGGGAGCTATGAAAAAAATAATGATTGGAATAACAATAGGAAAAAAACCAACATGGAAATATACGTGCAAGCTGAGTAGGGATTATTCTAACAACGTGTAAGAAAAAGAAATAGTCATGGCAGGACATAATGAGAATGACAGATAATCGATGGACAAGAAGAATTACAAAATGGGTCCCTAAAGATTGAAAAAGAACCATGGAAAGGAAAAGAAGACGATGCATTGATAAACTAAGAAAATTTCAGTGAATAAACTAGCATGGTAAAACTATTAACAGACGCAATTGGAGGGACAGTTATAAGAACTTAAGATATAGTGGTCTACTTACGGTTGATGATAATGATGATTATATTATTATCATTATTAATATTATTATTACTATCCAAGCTACAACCCTAATTGGAAAAGCAAGATGCTATAAGCCCAGGGGCTCCAATAGGGAAAAATAGCCCAGTGAGGAAAGGAAACAAGGAAATGAATAAATGAAGAGAACAAATTAACACTAAATCATTCTAAAAAAAAGTAACAACGTCAAAACAGATAAGTCATTTATAAACTATTAACAACGTCAAAAACAAGTATGTCATATATAAATTATAAAAACGACTCATGTCCGCCTGGTCAACAAAAAAGCATTTGCCCCAACTTTGAACTTTTGAAGTTGTACTGATTCAACTACCCGATTAGGAAGATCATTTCAAAACTTGGTAACAGCTGGAATAAAACTTCTAGAGTAATGTGTAGTATTGAGCCTCATGATGGAGAAGGCCTGGGTATTAGAATTAACTGCCTGCCCAGTATTACGATCAGGATAGAATTGTCCAGGGAGATCTGAATTTAAAGAATGGTCAGAGTTATGAAAAATCTTATGCAACATGCATAATGAACTAATTGAACGACGGTGCCAGAGATTAATATATAGATCAGTAATAAGAAATTTAATAAACCATAAGTTTCTGTCCAAAAAATTAAGATGAGAATCAGCAGCTGAAGACCAGACAGGAGAACAATACTCAAAACAAGGTAGAATGAAAGAATTAAAACACTTCTTCAGAATAGATTGATCACCGAAAATCTTAAAAGACTTTCTCAATAGGCCAATTTTTTGTGCAATTGAAGAAGACACATACCTTATATGTTTCTCGAAAGAACATTTGCTGTCGAGAATCACACCTAAAATTTTGAAAGAGTCATACAAATTTAAAGAAACATTATCAATACTGAGATCCGGATGTTGCAGAACCACCGTCCTTGACCTACTCACAATCATACTTTGAGTTTTGTTAGGATTCAACTTCATAGCCCATAATTTGCACCGTGCACTACTTTTAGCTATATCTCTATTAAGGGATTTACCAACCCCAAATCTACATTCAGGAGATGGAATTGATGCAAAGAGAGTAGCATCATCTGCATATGCAACAAGCTTGTGTTCTAGGCCAAACCACATGCCATGTGTATATAGTATGAAAAGTAATGGGCTAACAACACTACCCTGTAGAACACCGGATATCACATTCCTATACTCACTATGGTGCCCGTCAACAACAACTCTTTGAGATCTATTACTTAAAAAATCCATAAGAATGCTAAGAAACGACCCACCCACTCCCAACTGTTTCAAGTTTGAAAACAAGGGCCTCATGATTAACACGGTCAAAGGCAGCACTAAAATCAAGGCCAATCATACGAACTTCC
>NC_090741.1:88649319-88661819 GCF_036898095.1 Palaemon carinicauda | reverse complement strand
ATATATATATATATATATATATATATATATATATATATATATATATATATATATATATATATACATAAGAAGAGGATAACCCAAAACTTTAAGCATAAGTATGATAGTAAACAGAACTTGTTTGTCTGAAAGAAAAAACATTAAATGCCACTTTTAAGATACCGAGGTATCAAAGTCATAAAAGTCTGTATTACAAATCAATGACATTATCGTTAGAAACGCTCGGCACACATGTCTGCACTTATGCTAAGTTCACCTTCGGAAATGGAACAGTCTACATGGACACCACAGTGCCCTCACTTAGTTTGTAGTACAGTATGTAACTACACACTCACCCTGGAATTAATCGTCCCAATTAAGACCACTGTTCCTCGCAGAGTTAAACAGTAGGGTTAACACCGCGACCCACTGCTACCACAGATCTCTTTAGTTCCTCTACTTGCTTCGCATAGTGGCGAAAGAACACTCTGGAAGACTTCCAGCCAGTGTATGAACGGAGATGTTCAAAATCCATACAATTAAAGAAATTTAAGGATGAGGCAACTTTCCTCGGATTGTGACCTGCGGGTGTACTGTCAGGATCCGCTCTGCAAATAAAATATGTGATTTTCGCTCTGAGTTGATTCAGAGATAAATTTGAGCCTGATGTTTCTCCCCTGAATAGTTGACCACCCTTGAAGTCTGAAGTTCTATGAAGATAGACCTTTAGGCATTCTACTGGACATAGAGATGCATCTTCTTTCAGAGGGGAGATTCTCCAGGGACCCCACCTGTTGGTGGGTAACTCATTCTTGGCGAGAAACGTAGGATCCGGAAACAGGTTCAGTTCTCCCCCATCCAGGAACTGAACACGACCTGCCTCTCTCGAGAGGGCTACAATCTCACTAACCCTGGCCCCGGATGCGAGTGCAAATAGGAAAATAACTTTTTGTGTCAAATCCTTTAATGCACACTCTTCATTGCTCAACAGAGAAGCGAAATGAAGAACTTGTCTAAAGACCATGAAATGAGCTTTGGAGGTGCTGAAGGTCTGAGCCTAGCGCAGGCTTTCGGGACTTTATTAAAGATCTCGTTACCTAGGTCGACCTGGAAGGCATATAGAATGGGTCTTGTCAAAGCAGACTTACACGCTGAAATCGTGTTAGCTTCCAATCCTTGACCATGGAGGTGGAGAAGAAAGATAAGCAGAAGTCTGTCAAGATCTCCTGCGGATTCTTCGTCTTGACAAAAGGCCACCCATTTTCTCCAAGATGACTCATATTGCCTTCTAGTAGATTTGCACTTATATTCCTCAAGGAAGTCTATGCTGGCTTTCAAAATCCCGAAACGCTTTCTCACCGCTAGGGAGAGAAAATCATGAGCTGCAGGGTCCGGGTTTTCTGCAATGAAGCGCAGACAGTTGACTTCTGGACTCGCTGGGTCAGAACTGGATCTGGTAGCGGTACAAACTTCAGCTACAGTTCCAATGCCAGGGGGAACCACACGCTGTTCGGCCACTTGTGGGCCACTATTGCCGCTACCCCTTGAAGGATCTCAGTTTCTTGAGGACCGTCAACAGAAGGTTGTGAGGAGGGAACAGATAAATCTTGGACCATCTGTTCCAGTCGAGGGACATTGCGTCCACTGCTTCCGCTAAGGGGTCCTCGTACGGGGCACGTACAGGGGCAACTTCTTATTGTCTTTCGTCGTAAAGAGGTCTATCTGCAGTTCTGGGACTTGATTCAGAATGAAGGAGAATGATCCTGCGTCTAAGGACCATTCCGACTCTATCGGTGTGAACCTGGATAGAGCGTCCGCCGTCACATTGCGGACTCCTTGAAGGTGAACTGCCGACAGGTACCACTTCTTCTTTTCCGCCAATCGGAAGATGGCCAACATCACCTGGTTGAGAGGTGGTGACCTCGATCCTTGTCGATTCAAGTATCTCACAACTACCTCGCTGTCCATCACCAACCTTATGTGGATCGAGTGACGCGGGGAGACTTTCTTTAAGGTAAGGAGCACTGCCATAGCTTCTAGAAAGTTTTATGTGAAAGGTCTTGAATAGCTTAGACCAAGTCCCCTGGACTTTTTTCCGATGAGAGTGACCTCCCCATCCCTCCTTCGAGGCGTCTGAGTGAATCGTCACCGACGGGGGAGGTGGCTGAAGAAGAACCGACTTCTTCAGATGTCTGGCTTGGGACCAAGGCCTGAATAGAGTACTTAGCCGAAGCGGCTGGTCTTCTCAGATCTCTTCGCGCGTTTGATGCATAACTTCTCCAAACTCCGATTGCATCCTTTAGCTGTGCTCTTAGCACTGAGTCTGTCACCGAAGCAAACTGGAGAGAGCCCAGTACCCTCTCTTGCTCGCGTCTTGATATCCTTTCGGAATCTAGAAGTTTCTTGACAGAACCCACTATCTCCTTCCTTTTCTTCGCCGGGATGGAGAAACGGTGTGACAAAAGGTCGCAGTGGATTCCCAGCCACTGGAACTTTTGAGATGGAGAAAGTCGAGACTTTTTTTTGTTGATCTTGAAGCCTAGGTACTCTAGGAACTGGATCACTTGACTGGAAGCTTGCAAGCATTCTGTCTCGGATGCAGCCCACACCAACCAGTCGTCCAGGTAGGCTACTACCTGAATTCCCTTTAGGCGTAATTGTTTGAGAGCTACGCTCGCAAGCTTCGTAAAAATCCTTGGGGCTATGTTTAGCCCGAATGGCATGGCTCCGAAGGCGTATAGTCTTCGTTGTAGCCTGAACCCTAGGTAGGGGGAGAGTCGATGGCTGATTGGAATGTGCCAATAGGCGTCTGACAAGTCTATAGAGACGGAATATTCCCTCTTGGGCAGTAAGGTCCTTATGTGTTGCAGTGTTAGCATTTTGAATTTGCAATTCACTATGAACTTGTTGAGTGGCGACAAGTCCAGAATGACTCTGAGCTTTTCCGAGTCTTTCTTGGGAACACAAAACAGCCTCCCTTAGAAATTGATGGGCTTCACCCTTCGGATCACCTTTTTTCTCCAACAGTTCTTGAATGTACTCTTCCATAACGGGGGTGGAGTGTTGGAAAAACCGAAGGCACGGGGGTGGAGTGCTGTACCAGCTCCAGCCCAGTCCATTCTTGAGTAGGCTGTGGGCCCAGGGATCGAAGGTCCACCGATCCCGAAATTTAAGAAGTCTCCCTCCTACCGGTATCACCTCACTTGGACTGCCATCCTGAGGTCTTGCCTTCCTGACCACGACCACCCCTGAATCCCCTTCCCCTTGAGGGGCGTCTAGACGAGCCTCTGGCTGCTCCTCTAGGCTTTGCTCGAAAGGAAGTAGAGTGCCCTTCGAACGCTGGGGTGAATAACGTGGACTGTGTCGACACGGCCTGGGGTACCCACTGAAAAGTGGTCGGGGTTTGTGCCACGATCTGGGGCACTGGGGGCAATGGCAATTGCAGTTGCTGTTGCTGTCTAACAGGCTTGGCTGGCCAAGACGGTAACCTAGTCCTCATAGTCTTCCTCTTTGGTTGAGGACCCTCATCCGGGGAAGACTTTCTTTTGATAGCCAGGCCCCACTTCTGGAGAAAGTTTCTATTCTCCAAGGCGGCCTTATCAACAACTTCTTTAACCAAGTCGGTAGGGAAAAGGTCTTTTCCCCAAATGTTGGAGTAGATTAGTTTCCTTGGCTCGTGCCTCACCGTAGCCGAGGTGAACACGAACTCCCTACAAGCTCTCCTTGCCTTGACGAAGCTATAAAGGTCCTTCGTCACTGTGGCCAGATGAGTCTTGGCCACCACCATGAACATTTCATGGACCTTGGGGTCACTTGCCATCGTCTTGAGAGTAGTCTGAAGAGACATTGAGGCAGCCAGTCCTCTTTTGTCTCGAACTCTCTTTGCAAAAGAAAGTCAGACAGCTTAGGGAGGTCCTCGCCGAACTGACTTCCGGCAATATCAGCCTCCAACTTTCCAACTGAGAACGTAAGATGGACGTCCTTCCAGTCTTTGTGGTCCATAGGCAGGGCCAGCGACAAGGGTTTACACTCCTCTAGGGAGGGGCAAGGCTTGCCGGCCTCGACTGTATTTAGTACAGCCGCAAACCCTTTCTGTAAAAAGGGGAAGGCTCTAGTAGGCGAGGACACAAAGGAAGGGGGCTTCCTGTTCAATGCGGCTACCTTTGAGTTAGAGAAGCCCCTCTCTTTCATCGAGGATGAAAGTAGAGCTTGAGCCTTAGCATGGTCCATCACTATGACCTCCTTCGGCACTGTCTCCTCCTTTGAAGCTGGTTCCTTCCTCAGCCGGACATAACAGTCCGGATATGATGCCTTGCTGGGCCAGAATTCCACCTCCTCCAGGGGAACTGAGCCCAGCTTATCCGAAATGACGATCTTTCCAGTCGTCATCGGCATGTGCTCAGCATACCTCCATGGGTTAGCATCTGAGCACAGGGGAAGGTCGTTCATATTAAGCTTTTTCTGGGGCCCATGTGATTCTGCAAGGCACTGCATTTGCAGTTCCATTGCAGCCGCCTTCTCATGATTCTCCTTCTGCATTTCTTGGATCATTCCAACAATAGAAGAGAGGGCCTGTCCCAGTTCTACTGGGAGACCGGCCGATGTTGAGGGAATAGGCTCCAGAATCTAAACCGGAGTAGCCGACACCTCGTCGACCTCTACCTCTACAACGTATGGGGCTTGAACTTCATCCTGGGCTTCTGCCAGGAGGTCTTCCTCCAGACACTCGTCCACATCAGACATCCTGTCATCTAACTGGATGTCTTGCATCGCAACCGCGACTTCAGCATCCACCTGGATCTGAACTTGGTGATCTCCTCTTGAGGCTTGGGAATCACTGCATCAGCTGATGCCCTAGGGAAAAGATACGCCCTCATCTTCTCACTTGGAAGATAAGGGCCAGAAGTGTTCTTTTGGAAGCCCCTTACCCAGGTACGAAGCTTCTTCCTAGCTATATCCTTTGATTCCGCCGTCCTAGGGGAATCAAAGGCCTCAGTAATCAGGTTAGTGCACACAGTACATACCTGAGGGTCCCAATACCGGAGATCATCCTTGGAGACAGCGCATGCTGCGTGTCTCCTACAAAACTAATGTCCGCAGAGGTTCTTGCTGCGGACGTTGCAGAAAGCACTTCCGCACTTCAGAGGGTCCTTCTGTAAAGAGAAGAAATTTCCATGAGTATCAAGTGAACTATGTATCACTGGATATGCATAGTATAACATAACAATTCAGAAAGGAAAGACACACACTTGTGTTTCCCTCACAACCCATTGTTGCAGCCTTCCAGATAATAAAATCAAATGGTTAATCTCTTCTAGAGTAACCAATGCAAAGTTTCCAGAGGAAACAGGTGGAGCTCACACCTAAGCAATGATTTTAAAATCCTGGATAATAGACAGGAAATAACTCACTTTCCTATCTGTAGGGCAACAGCAAAGGACTGTGCAAGAAAACACAAAAGTGTTAGAACACACAGTGCTGTACCAAAACCCATACTATAGTTTTCCTCTTACTGTATATGTTCTGCTGAAGAATACTAGTACAGTATAGGAGGATACGTGCCGGCCGGCACACACCATAACTAGCTTTAAAGTATACTACTTAACAGCTATAAGGCGGCAGAACTCTGGTTCAAATGCATGTGCCGGTCGGCAGCCATTGCCGGCCGGCAACAGCCAATGTCGGCCGTCAATGGCTGCCGGCCGGCAACTACACAAGGTAGTACCCAGCTGCTGGCCACACTCTTGGTGACCGGCAGACAAGGGCTGACATTAGCCGGCCGGCAAAGGTACAGGACCGATGCCAGCCGGCAGCAAAAGAACCAGAGGACTACACCTGCCCGGCTGCCGGCCTATGAGGCCGGCAGCCGGGTCGGGTACAGCACTAGAAGAAAAATAGGATGGATGCCGGGATAAGAGTGTACACTACCTCCAAGCCCGGCAATCCGAAAGAGTGCATATAAGGAAGGGGAGAATCTAATTCAGGCTTCCTGGCCAATGCCGTCTGGCTCTACAGGCAGGCATGGATAAGGGACCAAGGGAGGTCCGGGCAGCACTCAAAATATAAGACCCTTGCCGGCCGGCAGGGGGCTGAGTCAATTCCACATCCTAACCTATACTAGGTCCAGATGTAGAACGACGTACAGTACTGTAATGGCTAGGCCATTACGGAGATAGAGGGGGAATGGACAAAAGAGGGTCCTACCAACCTTGCTTTAGTGACGGATCACCCGCAGCCAAGAAACTTATCTTAGCCTAAGGGAGATCTAAGGGGGGAGGCCAGCAATACTTGCCAGCTCCCAGAGCACCAAAGCAAGGAAGGTGTTGCCACTCCCAGGGAAAGAAACTTATCGTCCCCCGAGAACAGCAACAAGGACTAGTCTGGTAGATCACAAAAGAAGGAATCATATCCACAGAAACCTTCGGTAGTGACCTAAGGAGGCTAAGCCACCTTTGTCTGTGTCAGGCCAGCGAGGGAGACTCTACCCTAAGCCAGACAAGCACAGACTCAGACTAAAAACTCTGTTGTTCTGTCCCTCTTTGAACCAGACTTACTGGAACAGGAAGGTACAGTAACACCCCAGTATAGTTTTATCGAAAATTAATTCGGAAAAAACCTCTTAGGGATAAGCCCAAGGCTTAAACAGAGGGAAAGGGATTGCATACCTTCTCCGAAGAAAAGAAAGCAACCGAGGAGTATGAGAAAGTATACTAAGGCTCCATAAGCAACTTAGCCAAGGCACCAAGAGAATCGATTACCTAAATCACCGAAACTCACTCGTATACTATCTTGGAAATATTCCACACAATCTTAGATGTATAAAATATAGCCTAAAGCTTCAATAATATTTTATTACACTCGGAAAAAAAAAATCATGCATGAAGTACTAGGACCAAACAACTAGGCTACATGGCCTAGCATAGGCCAGAATGGCGAATACTTCGCCAAAATAATACTAAGCATGAAAAAAAATCCTATGTAGTGCTAAATAGCTAAAATTTATTAAAGCAAAACAACCGGGAATGTCGCTCTGACTAACTAAACTTATACCTAGCGAGCGACAGCGTCCATGACACCTCCGGTAGGCTACGGCTCTTGTAACAAAGATTAATCCTATTAATCACTCAAAAATTTACCAAGAGCCTACATTTATACATAAAAGACATGGTACTCAACTTATCAGAGGCCGACAAAGACGGAGAAGCCATGAAAAGTAGAATAAATCCAAGATTTGCGAGAAACACAGGAAAAAACACCGAGTTGTTAAGCTACGCAAAAAGGAAATAGATGGCGCCAGGATTGGCGCCAGGCACGCATACGAATCGGAAGATAGGGAGCCTTGGGAGCGGCTCCCCCTTTTTCTTTCCCGAATTCGTTTCTTGCCAATCGCCCCTTGCGAGATGAAATCTCTGTTCGGGATGCAGATTGTCATGTGGCGTGTCAAGAATACGTCCTCTGATATGTTGCGATATCCCTTTCAGGAGGGATATTTTCTCCAGGAGTTAGAATTCTGGTACCTTAAGGTTAATTCTCAGGGAATATCGCCGTAGTTGTAATATACCCTAGGAAGCTACCCTATAGGAACTTCCATCAGGACGACATGGCTTGAGCCCAAAAATATATATATATATATATATATATATATATATATATATATATATATATATATATATATATATATATATATATATATATATATATATATATATAAATATATATATATATATATATATATATATATATATATATATATATATATATATATATATATATATATATATATATATATATATATATATTTATATAAATATATATATATGTATATATATATATATATATATATATATATATATATATATATATATATATATATATATATATATATATATATATATATATATATATATATATATATATATATATATATATATATATATATATGTATATATATACTCTTATATATATATATATATATATATATATATATATATATATATATATATATATATATATATATATATATATATACTTGCTCTTTATTATATAGGGGAGTATTCTCGGGCCTCATGATACATCAAATATACTCTACAACCAAACCAACTTATACCATAATATCACTTTTTGTCTGTATTGACCTTTTCTTATAAAAACAATAGGATCATAAGAATGAATATTTAAATACTGAAAGCAATGCGGTTTAAAGTAAAATCTCGTTACCCAAGTAATGGAAACGTACACACAATCCAAATTTGCAAATGGAATCCAAGGACCCACTTACATATAACAGCACTTGGCTCGATACAAACCTTCACTGGAACTCGCACAATAATGGGAAAGAACCTGTAGTTGAACATCTGGCTGTGTATTAGTGGTTTTGGTCCTATTCTCTAAATAATTTGGTTACAATATTGCAAGGTGCCACTATCAGATATACAAATAAATTCTAATGCAACGGTTAACCGACATGTACTCTCATTATGATCAGCAAAATTTGTAATCAATGGACGTAAGTATTTTTCTATTGCTATACGTAGTTTTTATTATGCAATTCGACATATTTATAGAATATATTATGACTTTCTTCAAACATACACAGACATATTTATATACATAATATATAATTATATATATATATATATATATATATATATATATATATATATATATATATATATATATATATATATATACATTTATATATATATATATATATATATATATATATATATATATATATATATATATATATATATATATATATATATATATATATATATATATACATACATATATATACATACATATATATATATATATATATATATATATATATATATATATATATATATATATATATATATATATATATATATATAAAATATTGAATTGTATATATAAAGACCATTCCACCCATATCTTAGATATTCAAGAAGCTACCCCTAAAAAAGTTTTGGAATATGTGCAAAAAAAGAAAAAGAAAATGGTAGCCCTTCCTGTCTCACTGAAAACAGGCATAGAGATCGTTTATGTCCTATTTAGCGGTCTCAATACGGTAGTAGTAGTCAAAGAACCCGTGTTCACGGTCTTACGACAGCCTATTGGAAATGCTGTGGCGGGATGTCACAAGAACAAACCCCACACCCTTGAATCACTCTTACTGACAAATTACTCTACAATACAAACTTTCCCCTTACGTTATCATAAACTGGACTCTTGGACAAGAAGGACATAAAAACAAAACATGACCTTAAAACTATATTTCTTAAAACATAAAATTAAATCATAAACCATCAACAATCAACTTATCAACACTTAAAACTAATCAAAAACTTTACACTAAATATAAAATAACCGTACACCATTTATATAAATCCCCCCACAAAACCTAACAAACTTAAAATTAAACTTCACATCAGCACCCAAATATGTATGTTTATGTGATACTCTGTATTTTAATTGCACCAACACAGCCGTCCACACACTGCCGAACTATCTTTTATGGCACAACCACAGCTTTGTGTTTAGCAATACACTGTGTGGTAATTTGCCCCAACTACCTCCCTGATTGGGGCCTTGGATTCATCATCGTCATCACAAACATCATTATCAACAGCAATCGGAATATCATTTGGTCCGGGTCATCAACATTTAACTAAATCTGAACAGGCGTATCCAATTCCTTATTATAAGCCAGGTTGTCAACAAACAATTTTACATTCAAAGAAAACCTCTCCAACGGAGGAATCAGGGCTCAAAAAATAAACAATCCTTCCACGCTGGTTGAATCCAATAAATATAATAATGATAATAATCCAGAATTCAAACAGAACTGACTCTTGCTGCAGTCAAGTCAAAATAAGCTTACACCCAAGTCATTCACCATTGTCATAACATAACTAAAACATAAACAAACAATCTTATTTATACCAACAGTCTTTCTCACCACAAACAATCGATACACTAACTCACACTCTCTCTCCCTCTCTCTCTCTCTCTCTCTCTCTCTCTCTCTCTCTCTCTCTCTCTCTCTCTCTCTCTCTCTCTCTCTCAACAAAAAATTAATGAAAATAAAACAAAAATTAATCCTCCACATTCCTCCCCCCATACTTTGCCAAATCCTTCTCACACAACACTTACAATTTTTTTTTCATTACCCAGTCGCAGTCTGGAACGGGACCTCCACTCCGAGTAACTGAGCCTTCATGCACTCTCTCATTCACTTCTTCCTTATCACAATCATTCGCTACATTAACAGTATTCCTATCTAAATCCTTGTCATCTAATATATCATATACAATCATATCTACCTCGTTCTCATATGGCCCAAAAATTGCACTCATTTCTGTAAACAGTTCATTCATATCATCAAAAACATTCTCAACCTTAGCAAAAGATTCATTCATGCTACTTATCATTCTCCTATCTCTCACTCTTGCGTTATTCATTCTTTCTTTTACATCATCTAACGAAAAGCCACAGACACTATAAGTATCATTCGTACTCAGCCACGTTTCATCTGCATAAATACATTTATCTTCCACACTCACTTGCACATTTACACCCTTGTCATACTTATTCGTATTCTTACCTATATCTATAAATTTCCCTTGCACTTTCTCATCACTTAAAACTTTCAAACGCCTCTTTTTCCTATATTCAACTAACAATAATTGTTTATTTTCCAGCCCTAACTTCTCATGCATACTAGATTCATAGTTGCTCATTTCCAACCAATTATTCATCCCATTCTCACAAACATTGATCCTATTCCTTCCACACACACAGGAGGACTCACCCAGCTGAACCCTCTTACACTGTAGTTTTGCGAACATCCTGGCTGACTTAATCCTTCTTCCTACATACTCTAGCTACATGCCCATCTGCACCACATTCAGTACACTTACCCCGCGGCTCGTTGCACATTCTAGCATAATGACCATCCTTACCACAATTACCACAAATAACATTCATACGATTACTAAGACATCCACTCACTATGTGCCTAGTCATACCACACCGATAACATTTTACCCCTTTCTCTTTCTTGCACTCGCTAATTCTATGACCTACCTCACCACATCCAAAACAAGCACCTTGAGCCCATCTACATTCATTCTTCTTAAGCCCTACTTTCCCAACCTATAACATTTTCATCAAAGACACGACTATCTGACATACCTCATTGCACACTCACACTCCTATCCTTATTGCGCCAATTACCCTGCCTAAATCCACCATTTGCTTGCACATTTCCTTCGTTACTTGCCCTAACACTTCTATCTAATACCTGATTAGCTATCCTCATTGGCCCTCTCAAAATTGCATCCTTATAACTATCAAATTCTATTACACTTTCTTCCATTCCAGTTCTTACACTCACAGATTTACTTTCTTTCATGCACATATCTAACTCATAATCCTCAACTATCTCTAGTATATCATCCCATGTCAATCTCTCTTGCGTCCAACTCATTTTCTCCTTACGTTTCAAATGAATAAACTCAGCAACATTCTCGGGTACAGTAGCCAAAAACTTCTTCATTAACTCCTTATTCTCATTTATGCCTTCATCCCCATACTTCTTCTTAGCTAACGTTTCCAACCTACATACATACATCGATATCGTTCTCCTACATTCATCTGTGCCTCATCAAAATCATTCTTACGCTTATACCTAATACTCCCTTTCATACGTTTTACCTGCTCAATTATTCTCTCTTTCACACTGTGGCAGGATGTTGCAAGAACAACCCCCACACCTTTGAATCACTCTAAACAGACCAATGTCTCCTCAATACAACCTTTCCCCTTACGTTATCAACAGCGGGACTCTTGGACAAAAGGACAAAAAAAAAAAAAAAAAAAAAAACATATCCTTAAACTATATTTCTTAAAACTTAGAAATAAATCATAACCCATCCAAAACCAAAACTTAACACTTTAAACTAATCAAAACCTAACACTTTTAACTAATCAAAACTTAACACTAAATATATAATAACCAAAACACCATTCTTAAAAACCAAAAATAAAACCCTAACAAAACTTAAAACTAAACCACGCACCAACACCAAATACGTATTTTTTATATATGTATGTTATATGGACACCAACACAGTCGTCCACACACTGCCAACTGTCTTTTGCAGCCCACTACCACAGCTTTGTGGTCAACAATCCACTGGGTGGCAATTTGCCACAACTGTCTCGGGGATTAGGGTGGTACTTATAATCATCATCATCATCATCATCATAATCATCATCATCATTATCATCATCATCATCAATCGAAAGTAAACGGGCCAGGTCATCAACAATCGTCAATCCAAAGAGCAGTCTAAATATAATCAGTTCCAGGCCAGGTCATCGACAGTGAATTTCAAAAAAAAAATCTCTCTCAAAGGAGGAATCACAGCCTACCAAAATAAAAAATAAAAACACTTAAGAACACTCCTAGCTAACTAAACTATCGCACTATAATCAAAGATAAATAATAAACTGTTCCTATCATTCACAATCAT